>NW_012039162.1:0-351 GCF_000956235.1 Wasmannia auropunctata
TGGTAGAAGAGGCACAATAGAATGGCCACCGAGATCACCAGATCTGAACCCATTAGATTTCTTTTACTGGGGGTATTTAAAAACAAAGGTCTATGAGACTAGATCCGAAAATTTAGAAGAGCTACGGGAAAAAATAGTGAACGTTTCAAATTCAATTACGCCCGATTTTTTAACTAATGTTATCGATACGTTTTACGTTCGTTTAGGATACTGCCAAGTTGTCGAAGGACATCAATTTGAACATTTGATACAATAATTAGTGTTTTTATTCCTTCACACACACCAGTGTTCCCATCCTAGTCTTGCCTTAATTGGCCGGACACGCTAGCAGTCTTGCCTTAGTTGGCCGGA
>NW_012039163.1:0-333 GCF_000956235.1 Wasmannia auropunctata
TTGCTCGAGTGTCTGATGTTCCAAAAATCTTTGACAGTCGTTTGTAGTTTTATTTTCAACAAAGTCAGAGCTGTTATCAGTTTGTTCTATCAAGGCTTCCATCACATCTTCATATTTCATTTCAACAATATCAATTTCGGTCACTAAGTTACTTGACACTGCCGTTTCGTTATCTTCAGTAGAAATAACAGCTTCCTTTTCGTAACTAATTTCATCAATATTCTCTTGAATTGTGTTCCAATTATGAATATTCATTTTATCTTTGATCTCTTGTTTGTCATTTTGATAACGCAGAACGTTCTCCTCGTCTATAATCCTGTCTCTTATACACAT
>NW_012039164.1:0-607 GCF_000956235.1 Wasmannia auropunctata
TAAAATGAATATTCATAGTTGGAACACAATTCAAGAGAATATTGATGAAATTAGTTACGAAAAGGAAGCTGTTATTTCTACTGAAGATAACGAAACGGCAGTGTCAAGTAACTTAGTGACCGAAATTGATATTGTTGAAATGAAATATGAAGATGTGATGGAAGCCTTGATAGAACAAACTGATAACAGCTCTGACTTTGTTGAAAATAAAACTACAAACGACTGTCAAAGATTTTTGGAACATCAGACACTCGAGCAAAATGAACAATCGTTTTATTGTCATACTTGCAAAATTAAATTTGAAAACGAGCGATATTTTAAAACCCATATGATTATACATGAAAAAAATACTGTTAATTGTACAACGTGCTGCTCTGCAAAATGTTCGTCTATGTACGATCTGTTTCTTCATAAACATAAAATGCATAATATGTTTAAGAATATAAAACGATTAAAATACGCGTGTATGAAGTGTGACAGATTCTTTGCACATAGTTCGACTTGGGAGAATCACAGTAAGAATAAGTGCACCAATATGACCGATAAGTGTTGCAAATATTGCAAAGCAAACTTCACGACACGTACCAAATTGATATTCCATTTAAAG
>NW_012039164.1:13318-13775 GCF_000956235.1 Wasmannia auropunctata
CTGTAACAACATACCCGTCACAATCAGCCACGACTTATCATATTTATACATTTTAATTGATGCTTAAGCAAAAAATATATTTAAGACGTTAATATAACTATAAGTTAAATTACTTATAAAGTAAAGATTCTAAAAAAATAGTTCAAATTATGATATAATAAGCAGATTTATAAATATAACATTTAATATATCACTGATTTATTTTGGCTATCAAAAACTGAAATTATTTTTTATTTCTGAAAATATGCTTTTTAGTAAAAAATATCTTATTGCAGCATGACTGCAATATTTTTGCGGAAACACTATATTTTTTACAGAATATTACCGTTTATCAATTTGCAGCAATTTTGAATCAACGTCCGTCAACGTGCCCTATGTATCAACCAGCCCCGGTCTCCCCTATGTAAAATCACATAATAAAATTGTAGCACCAACATAGATCGGAAGAGCACACGTC
>NW_012039165.1:0-598 GCF_000956235.1 Wasmannia auropunctata
GTTATAATTTAAAATAAGAAAAAGATAAAAATGTCGTAGCGACTGTACTCGTCGAAGTCCAAGCGAAAAGTGTCCTCTTATGTGTCGTTCTTTATTACCAGTGTCTATAGGAAACAATTTTTTTATTTTCGTTTTTGTATCTATTATAAACGATGTTTTTTTAAAAAATCATGGCCATATCTCATAAGCGCAATCTAAGTATTCAGTATCTGTTTGCAAATTAATATTATTTCGTTGGCGTTTGATATTGATCATTTCTGATATCAATCGCTTATTAAAATTTCTTTCTATGTCCAGAATTTCTACATTCACCCAATTAAAATCGTGATTGTGGGTTAGTCTATGGTCAGTTACGACTGAATGGGAATTAGAATTTCTCTTAATATCGTTCTTGTGTTCCGTGATTCTAGTCTTTAAAAATCTCTTAGTCTGACCTACGTAGCATGCATCGCAGTTATTACATGAGATTTTGTAAACCACATTCTTTTTTAGATAATGTGGTAATTTATCTTTATGTACTTTGATGATGCTTCGCAGTTTATTAATGCTGTGAAAAGATAATTTTACGTCATTATCTTTTACAATGTTCTTAAATTTT
>NW_012039166.1:0-457 GCF_000956235.1 Wasmannia auropunctata
GGGAGTGAATATCGGAAATTACTAAGATAATAAACATTATGCGCGGATAAATATGTCTACATGTATATACACATGTACATTTAATGAAGTCGCCGTTAATCTTCGGAGAGCTCCTCCAGCGTGGCGGTGGAAGGGAGAAAGAAATCGTAAAAGAAGAGGACGGGAATTATATAAGGGAAGGGGGAGCCATGAAGGAATAATGGGATCGAGTCGTGTGGCCTGAGCCTAGCGACTGCGGAACGAATTTCCTCGACGCTGAAATCATCCGGGCCTATGGTGTAGGTGCCGGGTTCCAGCGGGGAAATTTGCTGAGGGAACTGTGCAATTAAAGATTCAAGAGAATCGTGTTCGCCGGTGTAATAATAGAAGCGCGGGCGAGCCGGTGGAACCACCTCCAAAAACTCCACGCTTGCCGTGGAGTTCGCCGGGAAAGCGGCCCGTATCTCGGACTCGTCGC
>NW_012039167.1:0-607 GCF_000956235.1 Wasmannia auropunctata
TATATATATATATATATATATATATATATATATATACACAGACGCGTGCTTGATATAGCATCGTATTAACGCAAACAGATCACGATAATGTAAAATTCATTCTGCAGTTTTATATTTTTATAAATGCTGATGATCTCGACAATAATAGAATTAAACACGAAATTTAATAATGTTTGCGTTGTTATTAACGATATTCAAAACATATTCTATTAATTTATTATATATTATATATATTATATAAATAAATATATATAAAATATAAATATATTATATAAATCATGTTATTAGTTTTAGAATTTCTTTATAGTTATATTCTATTAATCTATTATATATTATATATATTATATAAATAAATATTATATAAATAAATATATATAAAATATAAATATATTATACATGTATAAATCATGATGTTATTAATTTTAGAATTTTTTTATAGGTAAGGTGGTTTTATCGGGCAAATCCCAGTCAAAAGTTAGTCCCTTCGTATGACTAATAATTCAATAAAAACAAGTGTAATTCAATAAAAACATTTCGCATAGATTGTACATATGCGATTGTGTGACGTTTATGTGACAACGTCACACTATCGAGTTGGCGTTGAGCG
>NW_012039168.1:0-1518 GCF_000956235.1 Wasmannia auropunctata
TACAATTTTTTACCAAATAAATATGTAATTACAATTAGTGCAGAAGATATGGCATATTCTATCTACAAATCAGACATAAATAAATCTTAATGTAGAAGAATATAAATATTACTTAATTACCTGATTTCCATCGCTTGTGATCTGTTTTAACAAGATCAATTTTATTAAATAAATTTTCTCGTAAATGATTTATATTATCTGAATCAGGAAATCTGCCTGCAATACCAGAAATAACGATCTCTTCGCCGGAATCAATATTGTTCCAGCTAGTGCTACCCATCATTTGAAATTATTTTTTTGGATTATCTAGATATAAAGTGTTATGTTTACTTTATACATTAAATTTTTTACTTTTATGACACTGTACCAGATTCTGATATTTTTACTATTCGTGTTATCACTGTAATATCGTTTGAGTTGTGGATGGGAAATGATTCGGTTAGGTCACTCTAATGACAAATTATTTTTTATGTAATCTCATCAACTCAAATGACTCTTGCAAAGTAGACTTTTGCACTTTTATAACTTGTTATTGCCATATTCATTAATCGTTTTTATGCTTTATCATTTGTCCCTGTAATTTTGTAATTTAAAGTAGATATTTCCATTTGACCTTAAGAGAAAAAAAAAAGGATGGAGAAACAAAAAGAAAAACAAAAAATAAATTTTAAATTGAAAAACGTGAGCTTTATTTTTTTTAATACATCTTAGACGTAAGATAGCTTTTGAAACTGGACAAAATTAAATTTAGAGATCTAGCGTTTCTCTAAGAACAAATATCGGATGTTTTTATCATGTCATAAAATAATTGAAGGTAAAGCATTTTTCTATGTAATATTATATTTTATGTGACATTTAGTTTTATATAAAATATTCTTAAATAATTCATAATTATTTTTGTTTTGTCTTTAAATTTACTTTATTTTTAATTATACACTTATAAAAATAACTATTTTTATTTTAATATTTTTGTAATTTTATTTTTTTAAATTATAAATATTTTTTATATTATAATGTCTTTCTTTTATTGCGTTAAAGCTTTTTAATATTAAAATAATATTAAAAAATTATAATAGAATAAATAGTTTTATTTTATTTTACTTTTGAATTAATTTCTTGATTATATTATTAAAAAAGTACGTAAAATTTATAATTTAATTTATTGATTTTTCATCTTACCTGTATAAGTATAATAATGCGATTACTGAAATTGCATTATTGTACTCACTCACATATGTAGACAACAAGACGGAATTGACATTTAAGATTGACCTTAAAAAAAAATGTAAATTTTCAAAAATTAGCATTACAAACGGACGCTAAAGGTGCCTTTTCATGTTGACGCTCGACGCTCATTTTTGGCGTCAAAACGTGATCATAGTTGGCTTGCACCGAAAAGCGGCAATATCAAGTTTAACGTCAATCGTATAATTCGTCTAAAATGTTCAAAACAAAACAACAGTCTTTGACGCTGAAGCTGAGAAAATCCAGCTTTTTTTTTGACGCTAGCGTCGAACT
>NW_012039169.1:0-753 GCF_000956235.1 Wasmannia auropunctata
TTCGAAGTAACGAAGATTTTTTGAAGAAAATGTTGGAAGAAAACTATTTTTCTCGAAGCTGTATTTCCAAACCTAAATTGCGAAGAGTTACACAATTAGAATGATATATAGATACATATCAACTTTCAGAAAAATACGAATATAATTTTTTCTACTTCGATTACATACTTGTATTGATAAATAAATAAAGATTTCAATGTTATTAGAGAATCCCAGAATATCTTTGAAACGTCGTATTCTGGAAGCTATTGGTCGTACGAGATTACGAGAATGATTAAAAAACGATTTTGTAGGCAATAATAGCCTTAATTTTTCATAAGAGTTTTCTACATAAAAATAGCCAAAGTTTCCGAGATATTTATGAAAAAAATGCGCAAAATCTGTTAATTTTCGAAATGACCAAAAATACATTTTTAAAAAAATTCTTTCTCTGAAAGTATTGATATACGACCTTTAACAAAAATCAAATTTTCCGTAATTTGGCTACCTTTCTTTTCGACCTTTATTTCGATTAAATCAATACTTTCAGAGATATTTTTGAAAAATAGCAATGTTGGTTTCTTTTTTGAAGCTGGAAATTTACTCAAGTACGCAGGCAGCCAGGACTTTTAATGTTATATAATATGTCATTTCGAACAACTTTCTGCAAAAAAATCTTTATATACAATTTTGTCTCCCAAACGTAAAAAAAATATAATTTTCATGGTGTTTATTATTAAAACATATGTCACATTGCGTCAAAATTTTTACAAA
>NW_012039170.1:0-492 GCF_000956235.1 Wasmannia auropunctata
CGAGGACGTTGACCGCGACGTACCGAGAACGCGCAATGCAATTATCAAAATGCTGAGCGCTGACGCGGCAACGCGTAGCAATAAGTACGCGCAACGACAAGCCGCGGGCGGTCAGTCCTTAAGTCCGTCGTAATCACGTTCGAGCACGACGTTCGTGCCGTGACAATTGTTCTGTTTACATTATCGTAAAGGTGAAGGTGTTAAATAAAATAAGAGTCTGTGAATTTAAAAGGTGAAATAAAAGTGTTATATTCTAAACGAATATAAAGGTGTCCAAGTTATTGATCATAAATAGAAGTCCCGTTCCCCCGCGGAGTCGGATCCTCGTATTGTGCCCATCAACCAACCCCCGGGCACAACAGGCGTCAAGTTAAATAAAAATTATGTATGGTGTCTTATTATTCAATTACTATTGTATAAAAGATTTGATATCAGTAAATGGCGTCAAGTTAAATAAAAATGAAAAAAAACTTGTATCCAAATGAAATATAA
>NW_012039171.1:0-582 GCF_000956235.1 Wasmannia auropunctata
AAACGATAAGCAATAGTGGTACATACATTACGTTGTCGACAACATTACAGCAACATGTTTGTAATAAAAGATTACAAGTTTTACCTTGAGCATAATGAAAGCATGTCGACAACAAAACATGTTATGCTTTCCATTCATTGTTGTGTATATGTCTTCAAGTTATAAAGTTTTTTAAATTGCAGTTTGTTGCTAACAGAGTTAATAATAAAAAGTGTCACATATTTACGACAACTCTTTAGCAAAAAGATATATAGTTTTTCAGATTTAAATTATATATTAATACTTACAAATCTGTCACATAGATGACGTTTGTTGATAACTGTTTGTCGCATTTAAAATTTTGTCAAGCTCTCTATATAACCAATATCTAATCAAAGTTTAGACACGTCATAATTATTTGTGCACTATTCATATGTGCACTTACAAGGGAACCTCGCGAAGTGTCAAATTCTGATCTTAACGAAGCTTTTTATACATGTAGGTTATCTAAATAGATGAATTTAGAAATTAACAGTTGCGGCCCAAAAAACGGTTTAAGGGATGAAACCCACCTCTTATATATAAATTAATTTTCTTTTTTCG
>NW_012039172.1:0-622 GCF_000956235.1 Wasmannia auropunctata
AACGTTTAAAAAAATTAAATTTTAGTATACATTTTTTAAATGTTTATTAAATATTTTTTAAATATTTATTTGTCATTAATCTTACATTTGAGAAAATAATTTCAGTAAACATTTGTATAATGTTTATTTAATATTTTTTTAATACGTATTCTTCATTAATTTTTTATTTTGAGAAAATGATTTCAATAAATATTTTTTAAACGTTTAGTTAATATTTATTTAATGTTTATTTTTGAATTTATTTTGGATCTGTAAAATAAATTACTTAATAGTTATTAAAATTTTGTTGATACATTATTACCCAGATAACCAAGCGGGATTCATCATATCGAGCAAACTAATGCATTGCATGAGTTGTTGCATATTTGTTATATTTTTGTTGATATCGAAAAACAATATATTAAAAATACAACAACATAACTGCTTGTACGTGT
The DNA here is from genome assembly GCF_000956235.1 of Wasmannia auropunctata. Lineage (NCBI taxonomy): Eukaryota > Metazoa > Arthropoda > Insecta > Hymenoptera > Formicidae > Wasmannia > Wasmannia auropunctata. The sequence continues at coordinate 435 of NW_012039172.1, forward strand.
AATCAGTTGATGAAATTTCAAGAGCAAACGATAAGCAATAGTGGTACATACATTACGTTGTCGACAACATTACAGCAACATGTTTGTAATAAAAGATTACAAGTTTTACCTTGAGCATAATGAAAGCATGTCGACAACAAAACATGTTATGCTTTCATTCATTGTTGTGTATATGTCTTCAAGTTATA
>NW_012039173.1:0-685 GCF_000956235.1 Wasmannia auropunctata
TTGGCCAACGAACGAGCAGAATAAAAATAATTACATATAATTACGAAATAATTGATATTAGTAAATAAATAATAATTTAATGTCAAAAGAAACACAATAATAAAACGTTTCAATCTACACAGAGTCTTCTTCAATTAATATATACCTATATATATAAATATACGTATTTACATAAAGTTCAAATTTAATAAATAAGTAAATAAATAAATAGTTTATATAAAATGGATATAGAAAAAACATATTTATGTTAGAAAATAATTAAACCTGGAAACGATATAAAAGCTGGAAAAGATATAAAACAATAAACATTACAAAAAATTATGCAGCATGTAGTAACTTCGTAATCATTAAATTGCATACATAATTTCGTCATGCATTCCATATATGTTTTGTAAAATATTATTAATTTAGTAGGTTGAGCAGTTTAAACGAAGTTAGTGCTCTGATAGCAAAGTTTTTCCGATAAGTAATCTAATTCTGGTAATTTCTTATGTCTTTCTCAAGTGTTTGCGACCACTATATCGAAAAGCAGTTTTTAACTATAAACTATTTTCTGATCGTAATTATTCGAAATTTCTATAGATTATTCTTATTATGTTAATGTACGGTAAATTAATGATCAAATCTAAATATCCATTTCTTACGAAATATATCTATTATCCAGTGATGATATCTCTATTGCAAG
>NW_012039174.1:0-376 GCF_000956235.1 Wasmannia auropunctata
TTAAGTTATATAATATACTGGAGTAAACTCCCTCTTTATTAAAATCTAAGCAGAACTTGTGACCAAAAGTTAAAAAAAATCTTATAAAACAGAGATATCTGTCTTTATCGCAAACTTTGATTAATTAACAATAATCTTATCTCATCAACCCAAACCAAGAAATGCATGACAAAGACAACCATTCTTATTTTATAAGACTTACTTTTACATAACTACATTATTTCTATATCTTTAGAGACTCCAGTATGTTATATAGCTCAATGACAATACCGATACAAGTGAATATATAATAACGGATACAATACGGATAAAATATCGAGTGTTTTTAAGAGACATAAAATCAAGCAAATAGGAAGAATAAAATTAAAATTATAGA
>NW_012039175.1:0-330 GCF_000956235.1 Wasmannia auropunctata
TGTGTGTGTTTCCGCGTTTACAGCTATCCACGGGTTTTCGACTTGTATTGTCGCAAAACTCTTACCGTGGTCGTGTACCGGCAGCGGTATCGCGTGGATCACGTCGTACGCCGGCAATGCTATCAACGGAAATCTTAAAATAGTAAAAATGCTCGTCGGGTTTCAATACGCCGTCATGGTTACTATTTTTTCGATAGTCGTCCAATCTCCTCCCTGTAGGTTGAATGGGAAGTATAGTCCCTGAGGTAGGCCCGTGGATGCTTCCTTGAGGCTTGTCAATATTTGTCTTACGGAGGTGACCCTGGGGTGTAGGATGCCTTCTTTGAGGTA
>NW_012039176.1:0-412 GCF_000956235.1 Wasmannia auropunctata
GTGCTACCAAGGATCATCCCTCACCGTACGACTTTAGGTACAGAATTCGGTGGTACGTTCTCGGTAAACACACGCATGCTGTGTTTAGCTTGAACAAAAATACCGAAGAAGATATGGAGAGTACTTGCATGTCTTCTTCCACTGAAGTTACAGCGATTCAAAGGGCTGAAGAACTGCCAACGACTTCGGCAACTCCACTACCTTCTACGGTAGAAGCAAATATCCTTGTGTCCACGCCAATTCCAGGAATGACACTGCATGCTTCTACAGCAAATGAGAGTTTCTCGCAAAAGGAAGACGAAAGTGCACACAAACGTGACGACGACATAATTCTGACCAAAGATTTATTTTCGGACATTATTAACGTTTCTCCGGAGGAATTATTAGAGGACAGCCATAACGACGAGAAAGA
>NW_012039177.1:0-323 GCF_000956235.1 Wasmannia auropunctata
GAAACATTTATATTTTTTCTTGTTCGTGACACTTTTATACGAAAAATAAAAAGAATTATTCTATACAATAATACATATAAATTTGCTTTAAAAAATGCAAATAAACTTTATGCGACACATATTTAAAAAACTATATATGTTTAAACTAATTGAATCACTTTGTCATTTTTTATTTACAACTTTCATCCAAAATATTTCTATGATATGTATTTCTATGATATTCATTTTTTACGTATTTAAGACAATATTAAGATTGCAATTGTTATTGTTTTATCCTGTATGTATTACGTTTTTTTAATATACATTGCGCACATGCACATAAT
>NW_012039177.1:12780-13805 GCF_000956235.1 Wasmannia auropunctata
TCAAGAATAAGAATCGATGTGAAATAATTCAAAATCATGGGTGATTTTGTTTATACAAATAAACAAACGTTGAAAAATAGCAATTTTTCTGAAGAAAATTCATTATCTCCAAAAGTTTTCAAAGTTTCCACGCAAAGATCTTCCCTCAAGGGTTTTTGGGGTCGCTGAATTATGAATCCGTGGCCAATTTTTAAAATTCAAAATGGCGGATGTAATATGGCAGATCCAAATTCGAAAAACGATGCAAATTTTATGAAAATGTATATCTGGGGGTTCTCGGAGTCGCTGATTACGAATCCGTGGCCAGATTTCTAAAATTCAAAATGGCGGACCCAATATGCGCCAATATTCGCCATCTTGAATTTCGGGAATCTGATTACGGATTCGTAATCAGCGACCTCGAGAACCCCCAGATATACATTTTCATAAAATTTGCATCGTTTTTCGAATTTGGATCCGCCATATTGGATCTGCCATCTTGAATTTCAGAAATCTGATTACGGATTCATAATCGGCGACTCCGAGAACCCCCAGACATACATTTTCATAAAATTTACATCGTTTTTCGAATTCGGGTTCGCCATATTGAATCCGCCATTTTGAATTTCTAAATTTTGACCTCAGATTTGTAATCAGCAACCTCGAAAAATTTCAAGTACCAATTTTCGAGTCAATCGTAGGTAAGGAAAAATGTATGCTTGAAAGAGTTAAGGACTGCAGGCGCTAACGTTCTAGTATTGACAATACCTTGAAAATTTAATAAATTGTTTCTATTTATGACCTTAAGGGTTCTGCTCACTAAAATATAATAATACTGGAACGCGCATTAGCGCTAGTTTCGCGATCCGACAAAGAGGCTCCCAAGTGGTATCTGTGTCTCTTTCTAGTACAATCTGGCCATAAGTTGAACAGAGAGATCCACGTCCGATATATCTCTCCTTCTTGCGATGTTGATTTTCGCAATTACGCATGCGCGGCCTGCGTGTGCACCTTTTTATTTGGCCCAAAAGTGAGGTAGCGGGAAC
>NW_012039178.1:0-422 GCF_000956235.1 Wasmannia auropunctata
CACATTACAGTTAACTTGATTTTTTTTAATATTCCTTTTTTTATTGCATAGAATAATTCTATTGTCATTCTGCACGTAAAAGTGTCAGCATTTTGCATTTTATGTTAATACCTTGTTTTATAAAATTGAAAATACCTGGTAAAGTACTTGTTAGTTTTTAAAGATTTTATTTTTATTTAATATTATTTTGTAGAATATAATGAAGATACTGATTGATGCAAATACAAAAAGGAAACATTTATATTTTTTCTTGTTCGTGACACTTTTATACGAAAAATAAAAAGAATTATTCTATACAATAATACATATAAATTTGCTTTAAAAAATGCAAATAAACTTTATGCGACACATATTTAAAAACTATATATGTTTAAACTAATTGAATCACTTTGTCATTTTTTATTTACAACTTTCATCCAAAA
>NW_012039179.1:0-784 GCF_000956235.1 Wasmannia auropunctata
CATGGCGTGGGATAAAAATAGCACACTAACGAGGTGTACAGCTTTCGAAAGAATGAATTTTTTTTTTAATTTGCTTTTTTGTTGGGCGTTGTACGATTTTTTTTACCGAGTTATTCAACAGGCAACATTGAAACAAAAATGACTCTTTTTGCTTAGATGTTGAATAACTCGGTAAAAAAAAGATTCATTCTTTGAAAAACTGTACATCGCATTTGTATACAATTTTTATTTCGGGTCATGGAACTTTGCAAAGTTAGAAAAAAATTTTGTGATTTGTCACATCTCCATTTGTATCAATGCAACTCCGAAGAAAGTTAGTTAATCGTTTTCTAAAATATCAACTTGAAAAGTGGAGATTTCAAGCTGTAAAATGCTTTTTTAAAAATCTCGTTACGATGATTTTTGACGAAGTTGCTCTATCTTAAAATTTGCCTATTTTTAGAGGATAGAACAGGTAATCCTTTAATTTTTTGGACTAGTGTATAATATGTAAAAAGTTAAGAAATTACTACGTTGAATATCTTGACAAAAATAAATGATAAAAATAAGCTTTTAAGGCGAATGTAAGGTACTTTTATTTGTTTAAACACATGTTTCAATAAAAAAAGAAATATTTGAAAAATTCAAGTTAAATAAAAAAAAATCAAGTTAACTGTAATATCACTTTCTAAAAGCTATACATATAGTTTTAGAAAGTCACATTACAGTTAACTTGATTTTTTTTAATATTCCTTTTTTTATTGCATAGAATAATTCTATTGTCATTCTGCACGTAAAAGTGTCA
>NW_012039180.1:0-357 GCF_000956235.1 Wasmannia auropunctata
TCCTTTCTCACAGCTTTCTCGTCTGTTTCTTTGCTCTTTCGTTTTTCTAATTCTCTCGTCTCTTTCTCAGAACCATCATCTTTCTCCCGACTTTCTTGTCTCTTTTACGGTTTTCGCATCTCTCTTATGATTCTTTCGACTCTCTAACAATTCTCTCATCTCTTTTTCGGTACTCTCGCTTCTTTCACGGCTCTCTTGTCTCTCTCATAACTTTTTTGTTTATCCCACGGCTTTCTTATCTCTAGCTTCTTGTTTCTTTCACGGCTCTCTCGTCCCTGTCATAGCTCTTTTGTTTCTCTCATGGTCTTACAACTAGTGATGATATACGATTCATTTTATCAATAAAGTAAAATAAAA
>NW_012039181.1:0-1240 GCF_000956235.1 Wasmannia auropunctata
AGACGTGTGCTCTTCCGATCTCTAGTTGACTCTAACAGATTTCCTCTTAATGCAACCAGATTCTTTTTTCAGTGTACAAAAAATGATGACTTTCACTGTGATCTTGAAAACACTTCTGAAGGTCATTTGAAAGTCAACTTTTGATTTTTAAATGAGAACTTTTATGCATATAAAGTAACGCTTGGGAGTGAAGTGATTATTAGAAAGTACTTTTTTTGGGCCGGGGGTTAAACAATAGAGATGGCTTTGGGATCAAAGTTGGTTTAATTATTTTTCTTGTTATTTATTTCTACAATAAGAAAGAATTTCCACTATTCTATTTGCTTGTAAATAACTTTTAGGAAAAGCATTTCGGATAAAAATGTTTTAAATAAAAATTGTAGGGTTTGTAAGATAAACAAAGCCATATAAGGGTAAATAGAAGAAGGCTTTTACTTAGACCTTGAAGACATTTCTAAGGTTTATTTCAAGATCAAATTCAGCTTTTTCAGTAGAAACTCTTTCTTATTGTAGAAATAAACAACAAGAAAAGTAATGAAACTTAGATCCTAAAGCCATCTCTATTAATCAACCCGCGGTCCAAAAAAGTACTTTCTCATAATTATTTCACTCCCAAGCGTTACTTTATATAAAAGTTCTTATTTAAAAATCAAAAGTTGACCTTCAGAAGTGTCTTTAAGGTCACAGTGAAGGTATTATTTTATATACCCTTTCACATCTTTACAACTTTTATCTGAAACATTTTTATCCAAAATGCTTTGCCTAAAAGCTATTTGCATGCAAAGATGCATTTTGAGAAATACGGTCTAAAATAGTAATTTTGAGGCTTCATAACTTGACAACAAAGAGTAGAATCAATTTGAAAGTTTCAGAGGTTAGTGTGTCATGGTTTATTATCATTTATCACCAAAATAAAGTCCGGAATCGAGGACGAAAATACAGGCCATTTTTGGCCTGTTTTTAGGATCACTCAAACACTGACATATATCTTTTTTATTAGGCATCCAAGTTTAATTTTATGAACTCTACATTGTTTACATATGTAATTCGTAGTTCCGACTGGTATCATTTTGTATCAACAAACTGCCAAATTTTTGTACGAAACAAATATTGGCACATCCCGAGCAGAAATTTTGAACAGACTCTGATAGGGACCTAATAAGTATGCCCTAACGCCTGATTAGGGGCTCATCAGGTTGTTAGGCCCTGTCCGTAAATGTAACGTCGAGAATTAAGATTG
>NW_012039182.1:0-334 GCF_000956235.1 Wasmannia auropunctata
AATATTATATTTTATTGCCACCTGTTCACTTGTTTGTAATTGCGTTCATAGCACATATTTATAATATTGCAGAGAATGACCGAAGACGGTTGAATCGTCTGTTCTTATGTATCAGTTGTAATGACATTTAATTAGCAGTAAACAGCGTGCTTGGCTCGTGGTCTTTTATTTAGTAATTGTTAATTTTATATTGTTAACGTATATTTCATCATTCTACTTATTAAACTTAATAATTAAATAAATATAGCACGGTTAATAAAATAATATATGAAATCATGAAAGAAAGAACATTATTTATTAAGGGATAACTATACTTAATAACGAATATTAATTC
>NW_012039183.1:0-326 GCF_000956235.1 Wasmannia auropunctata
ACTTTATTCGTTAATAACTCTGTAAGTAATAGTCTGAGCCAAAATTGAAAGAGGAACTTTTAGTTCAAAATTTCATTCTCTTTCACACCTTGAAATATTAATTAAGCGTTACGGGACACCCTTTTGTGATAGAATAGTAATGAGTTATACTTAAACCGTATCTGTAATTGCATAAACGTTATTGTAAGTGGTTGTAGTTGTAAACATTTTTCAACCACAATCGAATATTCTCTCCATATTCGACTGTGAATACTGTAATTATCAATTCTTACAACTACAACTACTTCTAATTACGCGTATATAAATGTAGATACATTTACAATTTT
>NW_012039184.1:0-449 GCF_000956235.1 Wasmannia auropunctata
ATAATTCTTATTTTTAAATCTGGTTTTCTACAGCTTGGTTAATTATATCTTTTTTTACAGTATTCGGTGAACACTCCGTATTAAGAAGAAGAAGATTGTGACGGCGATAGTGGCAGAAATTTTAAACAAGTTTTGTAAATATTATAATAATTTTTTTTGACTATGTAGTAAATCAAATTTTAATTCATATTGCTTAATATTTCTTTTCGTATCTTTTACCTGTAGTTAAGATCAATTGTATTAATAATTGTACTTGCATGATAATAATAACGTATACGTGAACCTTCGAGAACATGTCGGAACATGTCACCAAAATGACATCACAGTCCACGTGGTAGCGGCGCGTTCAAAATGTCGGTATCCGCACACGTGATGGCGGTGGCGACGGTGGCAGCACCGCGTTCAAAATGGTATCACCGCGCACGTGGCGGCGACGGTGGCGGCACCGC
>NW_012039185.1:0-447 GCF_000956235.1 Wasmannia auropunctata
TTTAATACGTCAAATGTGTATTTTGCAAAACCGAGGAGAAGCCGAGGTTTTTGCAAACGGCGGGGGTGGGGGGCGCGCCCGACTTTTGCAAAACCGAGGCGAAGCCGAGGTTTTGCTGGTCGGAGCGCGCATCAAAAACAGATGAAAATTAAATACACAAAGTAACGATAAGATAGTTAAAAGTAGGAAATTGTTATAAATTTATATTATTCAACAACAATAGTAGCATACATTTCTAGTAATTTTAGCATAATTCAAATACTTAATTTAACTCAATTTAATAACTATTATTTATTATATTTTTATTGCACAAAGTGTTGTTAAAAATAATTATTGTTAGTATAATTATCAAATTATAAATAGCTTTATCAATACTAGAAACTTCAATCACATTATAGTATCACATCATTACGGTTATTTTTCATCTCACGTTAAGGAATATTTTCC
>NW_012039186.1:0-526 GCF_000956235.1 Wasmannia auropunctata
AATAGTATATTACGTCCCAAGGCCAGAAAGTTGGATTTCCTGGCGTATGTGATATGATGGCCGAGGCGAAGCCGAGGCCATCATATCACATATGTCAGGGCATCCAACATTATGGCCGTGGATCGTATACTATTTTTCTTGATCCTCTTGCCGAAAGTACATTAAATAATATTAAAAAAAAAAAAGGTTACCGTTAGCTCATGTCCATACGCTTGAATTTTATAATAAAAAGTAAAATATAGTTGGTAGATTTAATACGTCAAATGTGTATTTTGCAAAACCGAGGAGAAGCCGAGGTTTTTGCAAACGGCGGGGGTGGGGGGGCGCGCCCGACTTTTGCAAAACCGAGGCGAAGCCGAGGTTTTGCTGGTCGGAGCGCGCATCAAAAACAGATGAAAATTAAAATACACAAAGTAACGATAAGATAGTTAAAAGTAGGAAATTGTTATAAATTTATATTATTCAACAACAATAGTAGCATACATTTCTAGTAATTTTAGCATAATTCAAATACTTAATTTAACTC
>NW_012039187.1:0-538 GCF_000956235.1 Wasmannia auropunctata
GACGTGTGCTCTTCCGATCTACTGATTCAATAAAATCGATTGTAATTCGTTTAAATCCGATTCCGCTAGGAAAGACAATATTAATCTGAATTTTTAATTCAAATTTTTAATTCGAAATTTAGCGATGGCGCGTATGTAATTTCAATCTGCTTTAATAATATCTAATTTTTAGTAATTGAGTTGATTGTAATCCGGTGTAATTCGAAATTCACCGATTTTGAGGATATAAACTAAATCAGTTTGAATGCAATAAAAATCCAATTTTGTCTGTGATCAGTATAATAGTAATTTGTTTTAATTTTTTTGCATATATTTGTATGAAACGCTATCGCTTCTCTTGATCCAGTTTTACATTGTGTTGTACTTATTTGTATTTTACTGTCGTTATTTCGACTATCTATTATGTTATTGTATGTTAACATTTATAAAAAAAATATTTTTATCTTTTTGATAATTTTATTGATCTGATCTATCATGGATATGTATTTATTAATATCGAGTAATCATGGATCATCACGAAGTGTCTGCAGTTCTCAAT
>NW_012039188.1:0-421 GCF_000956235.1 Wasmannia auropunctata
GAAGTATTTTGTATCCAACAAAAATGGTATTTTTGTTGATAAAACAGACGGCTTTAGCATCCTCTTAATTAATTCTTAATTTTAATTTTTTTCGTTATATCTCGAAAACCATTCAAGTTATAAAAAAATATTTTATACAAAAGTTTTACAGTAAAATTATCTCTATTTATTTACATTAATAAAATTTTTTTTAGAATTATATTTAAAAAATTTTTCGAAAATTTTTGAAAATCATTTTAAAAAAATTCTATTAATGTAAATAAATATAGGTAATTTTACTGTAAAACTTTTGTATAAAACATTTTTTTATATCTTCAATAGTTTTCGAGATATAACAAAAAAAAATAATTTATATATAAGGGGTGGTTTCATCCCTTTAAACCGTTTTTTAGCCCCAACTGATAATTTCTAAATTCATCTA
>NW_012039189.1:0-447 GCF_000956235.1 Wasmannia auropunctata
ATTTTCTATCTATCTATCTTCTATATATATAAAAATGAATGTTTGTTTGTTTGTCCCGTATGCGCTCGTAAACCATTTCATTCGATTGCGATGAAACTTTGGTGAGTTGTTGTTCACGTGCCCGTCAAGGTTTCAATGATTCGTTCGGGTCGCTACAATCGCTACAAATGTGTGGACTAAAAGCCGTAGCTGGATAAGGAGGGGCGATCTGCTCAAGCGCCGATCATGACCATTTTTTTACAGTTTAGTTGCTATCAATATCAGTTACAATTTTACCAAACATTAGCCCTTAATATTCAACCGTTGGGGTTGTGTTGAGAAATAAAAATCAAAATTTCAAAAAAAATTTATATCTTAAACGGCTCAATCAATTTTCATAAAAAAAATATATGTTGTAGATGTAGACAAGATACATTTGTAAAAAAAATTTCGAAGATTTTTTGAGGC
>NW_012039190.1:0-558 GCF_000956235.1 Wasmannia auropunctata
ATTTATTTGGCAGAATCTCATAGAATACCAACATTTGTTGCTAATCCTAGTAAAAATAAAAATCAAAAATTAAAATTATAAAATAAATAATTTAATTTAAAATAAAAATCGGAAATTTTTTACTAGGAAGGGGTAAGGGAAAACTGCCAAAAACCTTACCAGTATTCATAAAATAAAAATACATTTTGTTACAATTTGTTACAAAGTAATATATTTCATTTAAGTTAAATTAAATTAAATTAAAAACAGAAATTCAATACATTTTTTAATCTAATATGAAAATTAATATGAAAATCTAATATGAAAATTAACACTTATAATTTAAATTAAACATTTAAAACATAACTTAAAATAAAATTTGACATTCAATTTAAAATTAAAATACAATTTAAGTCTTTGGTATATCTTTGGTTTCTGAAACATACAAATGATTAGTAATAATAATGACTAGCATGCATTAAAAAATAAAGGCTAGATGAATGACTCTAAGCAAAATAATTAAAAAAAAAAGCAAATTTATTTATAACCGTAAGCAAAAAAAAATTATTAAGATTCATC
>NW_012039191.1:0-615 GCF_000956235.1 Wasmannia auropunctata
CGATGCTAAAGATTGTAGTGCAGAAAAGTTGTTTACACGCATTTAAGAAGGAAATGTGGAATTTTCAAATTCCATTTTTAAATATTGTTGCCTTGTCAACCGACAATGCGTCTGTCATGACAGGAAAACATGTATCATTCCAAAAGAAATTAGAATAAGTATGTCCACATTTGTAAACATTTCCATGCCCTTGTCATTCCGCCGCGTTAGTAGCGCACGCTGCATGTAAAGAAATATCTGAGTTTTGCAAAGAATTTATTTAAAAAATTGTTAGTTTTATTAACAGCAGTCCAAAACATATGACTATATTCTGTGAATTTTCCAAAATACAAATCGTAAATTATTGAGACTGTCTGATACGCGGTGGCTTTCCCATTATTTTTCTGTAGAAAGAATTCTAGAATATTGGGATACGATTAAACATTTTCTTATCGAAATAGTTGTAAGTGACAAAACAAAGTCTGCAGAAGATTTATTGTCTATAATGAATAATGTCCAGACAAAAGCTTATTTTCTTTTTTTAAAATATACTTTAAATTTCTTTACATATATAATGCATATTTTCAAGCAATGGAAACGCGAATCCATGTATTACAGATCGGAAGAGCACACGTC
>NW_012039192.1:0-1131 GCF_000956235.1 Wasmannia auropunctata
TTGATACATATTTCTATATTTCTTTATATTTGAATAAGAAATGAGTGAATCACCGAAAAGACGAAAGCGAAGCTTTCAAAAAAATTGGCTTTCTGATGATCGCTATAAATCTTGGATACTCGAAGTACCATCAGATAGCAGTCTTTATTATTGTCGCATATGTAAAAAAAATTTTTCATGCAATTCTAGAAATATGGACAGACATGCGGATTCTGCGTATCACAAGAAAAATCTAATGAAATTATCTCATAATGATAATAGCAATGATAATAATGAAAACACAATAGAAAAATATAAACAAATATTTCTACAACAATGGTTAGATATTGAAGAATTTAAAAATTGGTTACGCGAAGACAAAAATAATGCATATTCATTTTTGTGTATAATATGTGAAAAGTCTATTGTTTGTACAGATGGTTTAAAATGTGTCCGTCGTCACGCAGAATCCAAATGTCACTTAAGCAAATGTGAAAGTTTAATTGACGAAAGCGAATTAAATAAAGATTTTAATATTAATAAAAATGAAGAGATGCAAAGTTCTAATGAATCTCTTTTGTCATTTGATGAGCGTAGAAAAGAAGCGGATATTAGATTTGCCGCACTAATGTCCGCTAACAATATTTCTTATCAAAATGCAAAAGAAATTTTTAACTTTTTTCAACATATAGGAAAAGATCCTAATGTATTGAAAAGTATGAGCATGAGTAAAACAAAATGTAGTCAAATTATTACAAACGTTTTGGGTCCTATTGAAACGGAACGTGTTGTGGAAAAACTTCGAAACACGAAATTTACAATATTTATTGATGAAACGTCCGGTATCACTAATGATAAATGGATGACTTTTTTTGTTCGTTACGTTGATGAGGAGACGTTAGATGTTCGTTCACAGTTAGTAAAATTGATAAATATCGATGCTAAAGATTGTAGTGCAGAAAAGTTGTTTCACGCATTTAAGAAGGAAATGTGGAATTTACAAATTCCATTTTTAAATATTGTTGCCTTGTCAACCGACAATGCGTCTGTCATGACAGGAAAACATGTATCATTCCAAAAGAAATTAGAACAAATATGTCCACATTTGCAAACATTTCCATGCCCTTGTCATTCCGCCGCGTTAGTAGCGCA
>NW_012039193.1:0-1205 GCF_000956235.1 Wasmannia auropunctata
TGGAAGAAAAGTATTGTGGTGCCGTTATAAAAGAGGGGATAAAGAAAAAGTGGGAATTACAGAGATATATCTTTATTGTGTACGGCGAACAAGATATATGCGGAGATGCTCAGAAACAGATTAGAAGTGGAGGTTGCAGTGAAGAAATTAATTCCAGAGAGGCAGGCAGGTTTTTTAGAAGTGGAGATCAATTCTGAATAATATAATATATTTTTATTGCTGCATCTGATGCATAGGGAGAAGAGAATTGGTAGAAAAGATGAAAAGATATACATGATGTTTAAAGGCGACTTTCGACAATGTCGATAGAAATAAATTATGGAGAGAATTAAGAGACAGAGGAATAGAAGAGAATTTGGTAAGAAAAATGGAAAAGATATACGAGGAAATGGAGGTGGTGGTGAGGACGAGGCAGGGATTCACGGAGGAATTTAAAACGAAGAAAGGAGTAAGGCAAAGATGTGTATTGAGTCCACTCTTGTTCAATGTATATGGCGAGAATTGAGGAGGAAATGAAAAATAAAGGTATAAGAGGCGTAACAATTGGAGATAGTAGAGTATGGAGTTTAGCGTATGCAGATGATATACTTATAATAGCGAATAACAGGGAACCGATGCAAGATATGATGGGGACGTTAAAGAAATTTGTGAAAAAAAGAAATCTGGAGTTGAGTGTGAACAAGACGAAAATGTTGGTTTTTAATAGGAAAAGGAATGAGAAGTATGAAAAATGGTTGTGGGGTGGTAAGATAATTGAGGAGGTACAGGAATTTATATACTTAAAATTTATGATAAACAACAAAGATAATTATAAGGAGCACATAAAGAAAATGAGGAGGAAAGGTAGGATGGAGGTAAGGAAAGTATGGGGTTTAGGAGAAAGAATATGTAGGAACGATTTTAAAAGAAGATGGACTTTATTTAGGTATTTGTGCAGAGTGTGATGGGTTATGAATTTGAGATATGGGGTTGGGAAGAAAAAGAGGAATTAGAGAAGATTATGTTTGATTGCAAGATGGATATTCGGATTAGATTTCTATACGCCAAGATATACAGGGTGACCTATTTTAACTTAGACAGCCAAATATCTCCTAAAGTAAGCGCTATACAACAAAATTGTTTAAACAAAAGTTTTCGGACTTCGAGGGGGACATAAGATGATAACATTGGTTTGACCCTGAGTGGTATCGTCAAGGTCAGGACAA
>NW_012039194.1:0-1132 GCF_000956235.1 Wasmannia auropunctata
TAACTCCTCGTTCTGCTCTGTCATTTAAGCATTTTCACAATTTCCATATCAATTTCATATTAATTTCAAACAAGCTGCAATTACTTTTTTTAGAAAGTTTAAGAGAAAAATATTTATTCGTCGATAGTTTTAAATTATAAAGTTCTCATGCACTAAATTTCAAAAATATAAATCATAAATCTATACTAAATAAATTAAAAGAATTTTAAATTGAGAGTTAATTGCGTAATTCACTCAGGTGTTTTTCTCTTTTTCTCTCTTTCTCTGAAGCACATTACGGAAATATTGCCATTTAATATTTGCAAAAAAATAAACTTGATATTTACAAAGTGTTCCAAGAATTAATTTAAAAACTTCAAGTTAGATGTGCCACGTCTTCCCGTTGTCCGATCGAGCTCAGCTTTTACACAATTTTTTTTCTCACGAAATAGAACAACTTTAGGGGGCGTCGTAAAAAAAATTTAAAAGTTAAAAATAAGGTCCACTCTAGTGCGCATAGAGGCATTTGTAATTATTTCTCGAAAATGATATTTCGGAAAATAACTTTATCATACATGGTTGAATTCGTATTAAAATAACCTTTAATTTGGTCACAAAAAAATTACAAGAAAAAATGTGAAGTAATGCGGAAAATAGAAAAAAAAAATTTTTTATTACTATCATAAAGTTCACTTTAAGCCATTCAACTTTGATCTAAAACATTTTTTTTTATAACTTAAAATTGTAAAAACGGATAAGGCTCTTATGAATAAACAATACGAAAATCAAGAAGAAGCGTTAAAGAGCCAACGCAGGGTGAACTTTGCTTAAGTGAATATAGTTCTCACATCAATAACTTAAGAATAAATACATAAATTACAATACAACGAACAAAACCTTCTTATGTTCTTATAATACTATTTGCAAAATTAACAATCCAGGCAGTATTAATCGACGTGGAGGATCCAGGCATAGTTCTATCATTTTTATGCTATCCTCTTATAAATATATGCAGTAATCCATGATTTTAGCTTTGAGTTTGTAAAGAAGCTTTTGACATAGAGGTCTCTAAGAAACGAGAGATTATAGGAAAAGATTAGAATTAAAATTAGGATCCGTCAATCTTCCGAATAAAACAAAACTGAATAAATAG
>NW_012039195.1:0-332 GCF_000956235.1 Wasmannia auropunctata
TGTTTGCATCTATATATTTTACAACCCATTGTAATATTTAAATCTATTGTAATTTTATAAATCCTTAATAAGAGTAGATTTTGGACATTTGGATACTGAGTTCTTTATGGGTTACGATATGAAAAATGAATTGTTTTTTTCCTCATTTCTGGAGAAAATTTGATTAAAATCCTGCATAAGCTTAACTCCTCGTTCTGCTCTGTCATTTAAGCATTTTCACATTTTCCATATCAATTTCATATTAATTTCAAACAAGCTGCAATTACTTTTTTTAGAAAGTTTAAGAGAAAAATGTTTATTCGTCGATAGTTTTGAATTATAAAGTTCTCATG
>NW_012039196.1:0-713 GCF_000956235.1 Wasmannia auropunctata
TAGCGATTACACGGATCATAGGTCAAATATTACTCAAGTAGAAAATAAACCAGGAATTAGTCAGTAACTGGCTAATAAAAAATAAAAACTTTTTTTTATTTATTATCATTTTTTAATAAGCATTTAGGAACTTCAAATAACTTTTATCAACCATTCGTAATTTTTAAATACATTTTTATTATAATTTTATCTCAAGTTATAATGGTGGGTTTTGAACCTGGATTGCAGGATTATGAGACTCGCATCTGCTCTGTTATGCCACTTGGAAGTATCGATGTATGATGCTTTTTATTGTCTATATAAGGTATAATCAACATAGAGTAAATTATTTGTATAAATTATTTTTTATTAATTAAATTCATTAATTATCTTTTAAATTTTTATTTTTAGTTGTAATTAATAGTAAAAAAGATAAATAAATATAAAAAAAGAAATAAAAAAAATAATGTAAAAAATGTAAGTAATTTTAAATTATAAAAAAATAAAATGTAAATGAATAACACAATCTAATAAAGTGTGCTCAGGATCTCCAGATCAGATGTGCGTTTACTTATAAAGATCTGTATAAGTAAGATTGAAAAGATGACTTGCAACCGTTTATTTATTATGGCCGTTTAGGATTGAAGCCCCACATAGCCAAAACGCCAGAGATATGTTTTATTAAAAATTGTCTTATCATTTAATAATTTATTGTTTTAGACGTCTAAATTTAA
>NW_012039197.1:0-411 GCF_000956235.1 Wasmannia auropunctata
AGACGTCTATTAGATGTCTATTCGACCGTCTATAAAATATGTTTATAGACGCATCTAGCTAGACGTCTAAATGTTATTTTTTGAACGTCTAATAGACAGGTCCAGTAGATGTGTCTACAAGATTTCTAATAGACGTATATCCCTTTCAAAAAAGACGCACTGGCTAGGGATTGTAATCCGTGTAATCCAAATAATTACAGGAACATATTACAGGGGAAATATTACAGCGATTACACGGATCATAGGTCAAATATTACTCAAGTAGAAAATAAACCAGGAATTAGTCAGTAATTGGCTAATAAAAAATAAAAACTTTTTTTTATTTATCATCATTTTTTAATAAGCATTTAGGAATTTCAAATAACTTTTATCAACCATTCGTAATTTTTAAATACATTTTTATTATAATTT
>NW_012039198.1:0-1008 GCF_000956235.1 Wasmannia auropunctata
GTTTGATGTTATTTAAAATATACTACTCCACATAATTAAAGGATCACCTTCTATCCTCTAAAAATAGGCAAATTTTAAAATAGAGTAACTTCGTCAAAAATGATCGTAATAATTAGATATTTTGAAAAGTATTTTACAGCTTGAAGCTTCCTCAACTTTTCAAGTTGATACTTTATAGAAAACTGATTTTTTTTCGGAATCGCATAAATACAAATCGCAAATTTTTTTAAAACTTTGCAAAGTTCCATGGCATGAAATAAATATTGCATACAAACACTGTGTACAGTTTTCAAAAGAATGAATAAATCTTTTTTTTAAATTTGTTTTTTTGTTAAACGTTTAACAAAATTTTTTTCACCGAATTATTCAACATTAAAACAAAAATGATCTTTTTCACTTTGATAGATATATGCAGTTAAATAATTCGATGAAAAAAAATCGTACAATGCTCGCAATAAAAAAGCCAATGAAAGGAATTAAAGATTCATTCTTTTAAAAGCTGTACATCGCAATATTTGTGTGCAATATTTATTTCACGCTATAAAGCTTTGCAAGGTTCGCAAAAAATTTTGCGATTTGTCATATCTTCATTTGTATTTATGCGATTCCGAAAAAAATTAATTTTCTAAAGCATTAACTTGAAAAGTGGAGACTTCAAGCTATAAAATGCTGTTTGAAAAATCTTATTACGATTATTTTTGATGAAGTTACTCTAGCTATCTTAACTTATTTTTAAATGATAGAACAATTGATCCTTTAATTTTGTGGCGTAGTGTAGTATGAACATATATTTTAAATTATTCGGTATGAATCACGTCTGTATTGATCTGTGTTCGGGCACATAATCTTTTAATATACAGGAGCTTATAACCCAGGGAGAAACGTAAGATCGGATAGACGTCTATTAGATGTCTATTCGACCGTCTATAAAATATGTTTATAGACGCATCTAGCTAGACGTCTAAATGTTATTTTTTGAACGTCTAATAGACAGGTCCAGTAGATGTG
>NW_012039199.1:0-319 GCF_000956235.1 Wasmannia auropunctata
TTGCATGCTGTGAACGCCACGAATAGCGCGCTATGTTTCGAATTGTTTATCGTGTCGTTTAACGATTTCAATTAAAAATAAACAAATACGTTAAACATAAAGCTGTGAAATGCTCAAAATGAGGAAAAATACGAGCTACAATTACCAAAGCATTGCTTTTATATTTACAAATGTGTTTGATGTTATTTAAAATATACTACTCCACAAAATTAAAGGATCACCTTCTATCCTCTAAAAATAGGCAAATTTTAAAATAGAGTAACTTCGTCAAAAATGATCGTAATAATTAGATATTTTGAAAAGTATTTTACAGCTTGAA
>NW_012039200.1:0-835 GCF_000956235.1 Wasmannia auropunctata
ATTTCATAAACAGATATCCCATGGACGTCCAATGGATGTCCGAAGGACCTAAAACGAATAGCTTATGGATATCCTCAATGTCCTTCAAGGACATCTTATGGATTTCCATAGGATATCCGTGTGCTGTCTGGGAACGAACGATTGAATTTGTGATCCTTTGCTAAATCCCCACTACTTATCCCCACTACTAGACGCCATTTTGTGGGACATGGCCAGACCACAGTATAATCAGTAGGTCCACTCAGCAAAAAACTGAGTCTTCGCGCAGGTATCGCCGCGCATTTTTTGTTTTGGGTTGGATCCAATGAAATGCAAGACGATAAGAACGTACATACATATATTCAGATAATTTATAAGCAATTACATCAGAAATTTTCTTTAGTGATCACTCCTATGAATAATTGTTACTAATAAAACGTTTTATTCGATTCACACATTGAATTTATTGATTTACTGTATCGAATCCATATTATTATTTATCTGTTTTATTACTTGTGAGGCATTTTTCTCAATGTCGGTCCTGGATTTAACATGATGGATGCTCACGTGATCCGGAAAAGGAGATCAAAGGTGCCGACACGAAGTGGACCTACTGGTTATATTGTGGCCAGAATCTCCTTTCAAGGGACTCTAAGCAACGCGGTAGCGGCGCGACGCCAAGTATATAAAAGTCGGTTACACGACAATTTCCATAAAAAAAGAGGGGATGTGGTTGGTAACAACGAAAATCTCTAAGCATCCATAATTTAGTTTCTGCACGGTGATAACATTGCCGTGTAGGTAGTGTAGGCTGCGGTAACCTTTTTAGCGCGCGCGTATGTCAAATAATAAATAA
>NW_012039201.1:0-1005 GCF_000956235.1 Wasmannia auropunctata
GAGTCTTCGAAGTGAAAGATTGCATTTTTTAAAATATTAATATGCTTTAAAAAAATTGCATATATGTTCTCAAGTGCTCGAAATGAGAGATTGCATGTTTAAAAATATTCCTTTGCTTTAAAAAAATTATATACATGTCCACGGGTCTTCAAAATAAGAGATTGCATCATAAGAGATTAACTTCGTATAATAATAAACGTACAATTAAATTTAATACATAAATAAGTATTGTTATAAACAAAATTATCAATCAAAATAAATAATGTGATTGGACAATCTTCAATCTCAATCTTTATCTCAATCTTAATTCCAATCTCCAATACATAATCTAATACAGGCTTAAAGGTGCGTTCCCACTGAGCGCGTCAGGTGTCGCATCATCTGAATTAACCAATCAAAACATCCCATTTTATTGCGTAATTGCCGCGTAATCCGGGATTTCAAACAAAAAAAATTCTTTTATCTTTAGTATATCGAGTAACCTCTAACAATAACATATCCTCGAGTTTTTGAAGTGAGAGATTCCATTTTTAGAAATATTAATTGCTTTTCAAAAAATTATATGCATATCCTCGAATCTTCGAAATGAGAGATTGTATTTTTAGAAATTTTTATTACTTTTCTAACAATTATATGCATATCTTCGAGTCTTCAAAATAAAATTAAATTTTTAAAAATTTTTATAGCTTTTCTAACAATTATATGCATATCGTCGAGTCTTCGAAATAAAATTAAATTTTTAAAAATTTTTATTGCTTTTCAAAAAATTATATACATACTCTCGAGTCATCGAAATGAGAAATTGCATTTTAAGAAGAATTTCTTTCCTTTAAAAAAATTATATACATGTCTTCGAGTCTTCAAAATAAAAGATAGCATTTTTAGAAACATTTATTTGCTTTCATAAAATTATTGTTGATAAACAACTTCAAAACTTTTATTTATTATAAAAATATATATATACGTGTATATATATGTATGTGAACATATATATATATATATATA
>NW_012039202.1:0-881 GCF_000956235.1 Wasmannia auropunctata
TTCCCAAGTCTTCGAAGTGAGAGATTGCATGTTTAGAAATATCCCTTTGCCTTGAAAAAATTATATACATATTCTCAAGTCTTCAAAATAAGAAATTGCATGTTTAGAAATATTCCTTTGCTTTAAAAAAATTATATACATGTCCTCGAATTTTCGAAATGAGAGTTTGTATTTATTAAAATATTTCTTTGCTCCAATAAAATTATATGCATGTTCTCAAGCCTTCGAAGTAGGAGATTGTAATTTTAAAAATTTTTATTACATTTCTAAAAATTAAATGAATATCCTCAGGGTGTTCACAGTGAGAGATTATAATTTTAAAAGTATTCCTTTACTTTAAAAAAATTATATACTTGTCTTCAAATCTTCGGAGTGAGTTTGCATTTTTAAAATTATTTCTTTGCCCCAATAAAATTATGTGTGTGTCTCCAAGTCTTCGAAGTGAAAGATTACATGTTCAGAAATATTCCTTTGCTTTAAAAAGATTATATACATGTCCTCGAATCTTCGAAGTGACAGATTGCATTTTTAAAGATATACCTTTGTTTTAAAAAAATTATATACATGTCTACTGGTCTACAAGATGAGATATTGCATCTTTAGAAATATTGATGTGTTTAAAAAAAATTATATACATGTCCTTCAGTCTTTGAAGTAAAACATTACATTTTTAGAAATATTTCTTTGCTCCAATATCATTATATGCGTATCCCCAAGTCTTCGAAGTGAAAGATTGCATTTTTTTAAATATTAATATGCTTTAAAAAAATTGCATATATGTTCTCAAGTGCTCGAAATGAGAGATTGCATGTTTAAAAATATTCCTTTGCTTTAAAAAAATTATATACATGTCCACGGGTCTACAAAATAAGAGATTGCAT
>NW_012039203.1:0-360 GCF_000956235.1 Wasmannia auropunctata
GTCTCAGTAATAGGGCCTCGCTTAGAGATGGCGTTGTGTAGAGAGGGCGTTTTCTTCAGTGTATCAATATAGGCGAGAAGAAGAAGTGAGTTAACGGTTTTAAGAGCGGTTGTAAAGAAGTACAATAAATATACATCGTTTATACAAGCTATCGAAGTGCATTCATTCAACAGAATAGTACGAACAGCTCCAATAAAATTATATGCGTGTTCCCAAGTCTTCAAAGTGAGAGATTGCATGTTTAGAAATATCCCTTTGCCTTGAAAAAATTATATACATATTCTCAAGTTTTCAAAATAAGAAATTGCATGTTTAGAAATATTCCTTTGCTTTAAAAAAATTACATACATGTCCTCGAAT
>NW_012039204.1:0-1180 GCF_000956235.1 Wasmannia auropunctata
TTTATAATGTGTCACGCAATGTGAAATGTCTCGCAAAAACGTTGTTTTCGATTTCCAACGCAAATTAGTCAAATATTATCGCAACGATATATTGTAAATCCTTCATCGAGCCTGCATGACCTTTCGCAAAATTTTTTAAAGCGCGTAAATGTATATTTGGTCGAGGAATATAAAACTATCGCTTCCACATGCATAAAAGTATTACCCATATATTAAATCGGCGGCAGGCGCGTTGATGGATATTACGAGACGGAATCAGGAAAAAAACAGCGTTGCATGTTTCAGTTCCACGGATGTTTTTGGCACGGTTATCTGTTGTGTTATGTGTTGTGTTTTCAAATGAATCGCAATAGAACGATTTCGATCGCGAATAAAGGATACACTTGATAAGCGCTACGAACAAACGCTCGCAAAATATGTTGTCTTAGAAAACAGGAGTACTGTTGAAATCTTGTCCGAGCTCTCAGCACGTAGCAACGTTCACTCATTTCTGACTAATATACCGGCGCTCCGCGATTGGATCGAATCTCTCATTGGAGACATTTCTCAGAAATAATACTGGGCCACTCCTCTATATAATAACTCGAACACGATTACGTTTTAATTTAACCCTCCGTGCACTAGATAGGACGACATATCCTAGCAAAATTTAAACTTTTATATCTTTTAAAAAATGTTATGCGCAAGTTTCAAACAAATCGATATTATGACAATTGGAATTATCGTACTAACAATAAATTAGTAAACTTAAAGTGAATATAACATGGGATATAAGATATCTCACATGGTTTGCTATGTTGATATTTTCTACCTGATGCACGAAGGGTTAATCTATGCTTATTATTAATCTAAGTTACGTGTTCGCTACAATGCTC
Organism: Wasmannia auropunctata; assembly: GCF_000956235.1. NCBI lineage: Eukaryota > Metazoa > Arthropoda > Insecta > Hymenoptera > Formicidae > Wasmannia > Wasmannia auropunctata. Next base: position 876 of record NW_012039204.1, read on the forward strand.
GTCACATACTCATACTTGCATTCCTCGCTTTAGCATTTCTCGCTTTGCCCTCTAATTGCACTCTCACAGTGCCTTTCGCATCGGCGACACAAGTAGCGGATACGTAATATTCCGCTCGCTTTGAAAATACCGATTTTCAACATCGTCGTTATTAGATGAAATTCGTTCCAATACAAGTCTTGTCTGCTATGTTTGATGTGTACATATTATGACGCAACAAATTATACAAATATTACTAACAAACTGTATTAATTATCATCACAAATCGTCAGTATACAAATCTGTGTCAACACAGATCGGAAGAG
>NW_012039205.1:0-598 GCF_000956235.1 Wasmannia auropunctata
ACACAGAGTTCAAAAAGAACTCACAATCAGTCATATATTATCAATTCTGAGTTTATTTTTAGCAAAAAGAATTCCTTTTTTTTTTTAATTCTGGAAAAGAATTCTTTTTGCATCTGAAAATGAACTCAGAATTGATGACATAAGACTGAGCACGAATAAATTCTTTTTGAACTTTTTGTACTATTGTTACGAGACTAATTGAAAATTATAACTTTAATTATACATTTTATAAAAATATATTTTTGTTCGTAAAATCAAGTTAAGATTTAATATAAGATGATATATAGATATTTTGTACTTATTTTATAATCTTTAAAATTATTTATGAATATATGATAATTTTAGAATATATTGTGCTATCCTACGAAAAATGTCTATATATACATATATACAGAGACCGTCAAAAGTTCGGGGCTATCGGGCCCCCGGTATTTAGGGCCCCCTACATAATTTCTAAATGATTCGAGATATTATGATGGATTATAGAGTTACAATGGCATCATGAAATCTATCATTTAACATTGAAAACAACCACTTCAATCTTCTAGGGGGAGGGGAGCAGGGGAAAAGGATCGAAAATCTTAAATAGCATGTGGGG
>NW_012039206.1:0-530 GCF_000956235.1 Wasmannia auropunctata
TCAGACGTGTGCTCTTCCGATCTTTTAAAATGCATAAAAAACTTATAATTGAAATTTTTCTTTCAAATTATGGTAACGGTGGAATTTGAATAGTTCCAACTGGAACTGTTGCCACAAATGGTACCTAATATTTATTGTTTTCTTGTACATTAAAGGGGAAAATATGCTAAATTCGCGAAGGTAGGTTTTTTTTTTTGTATAAAAAGTGCGGAACTTTTCGTATTTTTAAGAAATTGTAAAATTATGGAAAATACTACGGAAACTGTAATTATTTTTTTTATATTAATAGATTGTTACATTAACTTCACAGATTTGCAGTTTTTACAGGAAAAAGGAAAAAGTTTTTACTTAGATACGAAAGCATAGAGAGATACCCAGATAACACAGAGTTCAAAAAGAACTCACAATCAGTCATATATTATCAATTCTGAGTTTATTTTTAGCAAAAAGAATTCCTTTTTTTTTTTAATTCTGGAAAAGAATTCTTTTTGCATCTGAAAATGAACTCAGAATTGATGACATAAGACTGA
>NW_012039207.1:0-680 GCF_000956235.1 Wasmannia auropunctata
TGAAAGGAATGGAAAAGATACTTTTACGTATAAAATTCGATAATAACTATAGTTTCCATCCATTTTTACGACTTTGATAAATACGAGACAAGTCACATTTTCACAGTAAGCACATAATAACGAAATGGCACGCAACACAAAATTCGTCAACACTTTTCACGGTAGGTCCGTTATATTCTCTTCAAATCGTGTATTCTCTTCACATTCGACTGTAACTGATAGATTTTTACAGCTTACGATATATCGGCATACAACATTATATGTTTTGTAGAATTATCACGGTTTATGGCTTAAAACACCGACATATGACATATTGGGTGCGTTCTTTTTGGACGCTCATGCGCTGTAAGCGCTCACGCTTATAAGCGCTATTTTCTGCCGTTCCTTTTGAAATTTAAGCGCACATACGACTGTCAGCAAAGCCGTTCCCTTTGGCACATGTGATTGACTGTGAGCGTATCGAGATGGCAATTGAAAGTGATATAATTATGTTTTATATAATTATGTTAGCAAACGTTGGATTAGATATAATATGTTTTAATGAAGATTGGATAATATTCTTTTTACTTATGATTATACAGCTATTGCAATTAGTTTATCTGGATATACTTTTATCTATTTTTTCCTCCCTTTTTGCTCCACCGGCTGGTGAATTATAGCGCCTTCAACTTTTTCACAAG
>NW_012039208.1:0-484 GCF_000956235.1 Wasmannia auropunctata
TTTTTATACAAGGGCAATAGGTGAAAAGTTCTCGGCAGCTGACATAGAAATGGCACCGGGGTTGTCAAATGGCTATGATTTTTCTTAAGACCCCTGCCTATAGTCACCGCGGCCATATAGGACTCGTGATGTTTTAAGCGAGAAACAGCGAGAAATGACACGTAAAAGTTTGTTGCGTGCCATTTTTAAATAAAGAAGATTTGCAGGATAAAATTAATAAATAGAATCGCTTTAGAAAACTTATAAAAATGGATGGAAACAATCCTTTTCCCCCCTAAAAGTCAATAAATAGTCAGTAAAAGGCACGTAAAGTGAAACTTATTCAGGTAAGAAAATTCACGATTCGACAGTTGTTGAAAGGAATGGAAAAGATACTTTTACGTATAAAATTCGATAATAACTATAGTTTCCATCCATTTTTACGACTTTGATAAATACGAGACAAGTCACATTTTCACAGTAAGCACATAATAACGAAATGGCA
>NW_012039209.1:0-544 GCF_000956235.1 Wasmannia auropunctata
TCGCAAGCTCTCTTCTTTATTTAAGGCGACGGAGAGTGTACTTTCTCCGCGGACGAGGGGCTTTAATGCAACACGTAAGTATGACAACGATTTACTTCCTTCACCCCGTTATATTTTTCTGCCTCGAAAGACAAAGCGCCGGTGTGAAATCTGAATATCTGAGGGCACGGAGCCGCGCACACAGAGCCGTTACACTCGGCGGCGAAACGTGGGGTTATTACATATATACACACGCACGCACGCACGCACGCACGCACGCACGCACGCACGCACGCACGCACGCACGCACGCACGCACGCACGCACGCACGCACGCACGCACGCACGCATATATATACACATATATATACGAAAGGCGAAGGGGGCGGCGGGGAGGGGAGTACGGTGAGGTGCGCTTCATCATTCTCGATCTCGTATGTAAAGCGCATGGTACGGGCTATACTTACACAGAATATCCGCCTGTAATACCGAAACTTCTATGCGAAAGGGTTACAAAGCGCGCGCGGCGCCGTACAGCCGCGCCGCGCATCTACGCGAGCGGATAA
>NW_012039210.1:0-547 GCF_000956235.1 Wasmannia auropunctata
ATGTGCCGTGGACTCCCTGTAAATGTTGCCGGTAGTATGACCATTTTTCCCAATTCATTGGGATTCACATTGCTATCATTAACAACTGCATCATGTAAATGAATGTATTCTTCGGAACGCAACTTGGTTTGATTTAATCGAATGTAGAGGAGTCGTTCGGTTTCGATTTTCGCATACATATCGACAATGTATTGATGGAACAATTGTCGACATTTCAAGATATGATTTTCAGCGTTTTCACGAATCATCAATCGATATGAATAGTAATTCATGGCACTGACTTTCTTATTCATTTCCTCATTTGTTTTTTGATTTCTCTGAAACAACTGCCGAAATCTCGTCGCGCGGAATAGCTCGTCGGAGGCGGGCGACGAGAATGGCTCAGGGCGGTGAGAAGAAGAGCAATGAATTCTTAAATGCGGAGTTTTAAACAGATATAAAGAACTGGTTTATTCTATAATACACGTATATACATGGTATTTCGGTGCGCGCGGACGGACGATATTTACAGCTAGGAATATGTACAGGTGTGCACAGATGTGCTTCA
>NW_012039211.1:0-557 GCF_000956235.1 Wasmannia auropunctata
GTCAGTGGCCCACTTGAGACGGGATAAAACCCGCCGTCCAGCGGACCACTGCGGGGAGTTCACCTAAATCATTAACGCATAGCGTTACGCTGTCGGCCGCGCAGTCATTCAATCTGTAAGTAACACGTCAAATATAGTGTTTGTATTAAACAAGATACTGTGCATCAATTCTTCAACCAACTACACGAGTCCCTCCCGTTACGAGTCGTAACAGTACATACGGCCTAACGCGTCGGACGAATATAAATTAAGATGTCCTGTAATTGCTTTACCTTGTTTGCGATGTTGAAATTTTTTCGTTGATGCATTCCATGTGTAGTATTTTGGCATTTCAGAGTAAAGTAGCGTCTTTGCAAACATATCATTCCCGCACAATGAGAAAAATGCAGTTAACGTTGTTGGCGGTGGTAACAATGCTCTTGCACCTGCATTTTCTGTTGTGAAGTACACGCGCTGTCCATTTTCTAGGTGAACTGCCAAATGAACAATTGTTGGATGTCGTTCATGGATTGGAAATAATAAAATGCGCCATACTGCTTCATTGTTACTAATGTAGC
>NW_012039212.1:0-909 GCF_000956235.1 Wasmannia auropunctata
ATAATTCCATTTATCAATGAAATTATTTTTTATGTGATATCAATATTAAAGTTTCAAAATGTTTCTACAATTTATTGCTTTAAAATATCCTGCGGCAAATTTATTGATTGTTTCAGTTAACAAAATTGATCAACAGTGCAATGTACTATAATAATAATTTCAAAGAATTACATTTTGAAATTCTCAAAATAAAACGTAAATCTCTGAAATTATTAGTACTAATGATCGATTTTGTTAATTTAAACAACGAGCAATAAATTTATCACAGGATATTTTATAAGATAATAAATTATAAAAAAGATTTTATGAATTTAAAGTAGTAACTAATTTGTTTATTAAAACGTATCTACAATTTATTGCTCGTTTAAGTTAATAAAATCGATCAACAGTAAAATGTACTAATAATTTCAAAGATTTACATTTTAAAATTCTCAAAATAAAATGTAAACCTCTTAAATTATTAGTACATTGCACTGATGATTGATTTTGTTAATTTAAACGAGCAATAAATTTACCACAGGATATTTTATAAAATAATAAATTGTAGAAAAGATTTTAAAACTGAATTTTAAAACAGAAATTAATTTGTTTATTAAACGTTTATTGTATTTATTAAATTAAATTAAAACGTATCTACAATTTATTGCTTTTAAAATATCCCGTGGCAAATTTATTGCTCATTGTTTAAGTTAATAAAATTGATCAACAATGCAATGTACTAATAATTTGAAAGATTTACGTTTTCAAATTTTTATGAATAACAAAATGATAATCAAAATATGTTATATTTGATATGCTATATTTGAAAGATATGAAATATAAAAGGTGTCAATTAAGTATAGGTGGGCTTTTTGAACAAAAAATTATTGTACCAAATTAAAAAATAAAACCCAAGTGATTCTGTCTTTA
>NW_012039213.1:0-625 GCF_000956235.1 Wasmannia auropunctata
CAAAATTACACCGCCGTTAAACAAGTAGCCGGTAAAAGAGTTTTTAAAGGAACAGAATTCTATAAATGTTTAGAAGGTGTTTATTACAATTATAATTTTTTTAATGTAAAAATTTTTAAATTTTTATATTTATAAACATATATTTATAAAATCTTTTATATTTATAAACATTTTGTTGTTTTATCTTTATGTTATAGTTGCTGTATTATCAAAATTTAAAAAGAGAAATAGTTTGTTAACCGAAAGACAATTTAAAGAAGCGATTCAGGCGGTCTTAAATAATGTGAAAGATTGGAACGGAAAACGAACGGAACGTCGAGAGCGCGCAAAAGTTACAAATAATATTGTAGAAAAAAATAATGCAAAAGAAGATAGTAGTACAGAAGAAGAGAATAATATTACAGAATAAATATACTTAAAAAATGTTAAAAATGTTAAAAAGTGTTAAAAATGTTAATGTTAAAATATGTAAAAAAATGTCTATTAAAAAATCTATAAAAGTCTTTAAAAGTTTTTAAAAGTCTATTCATTACATACAATTAATAAAGACTTAGTTATAATACATAATACATTTGTATATTACGTATATTTATCATCAGGTCCTCTTCAAGTTGCCTACCCATAA
>NW_012039214.1:0-423 GCF_000956235.1 Wasmannia auropunctata
TATCCCCTGTGTGCCTTGTCGACTCAGTTGCTATACGAAGTTATTACGTCAATCGACGACCGTCGTGCATTATCTCGTAATATTGGAACTATAATGCGAGAATATATGTGCCAAAACATTGCACAAAATTACACCGCCGTTAAACAAGTAGCCGGTAAAAAAGTTTTTAAAGGAACAGTATTCTATAAATGTTTAGAAGGTGTTTATTACAATTATAATTTTTTTAATGTAAAAATTTTTTAAATTTTTTATATTTATAAACATATATTTATAAAATCTTTTATATTTATAAACATTTTGTTGTTTTATCTTTATGTTATAGTTGCTGTATTATCAAAATTTAAAAAGAGAAATAGTTTGTTAACCGAAAGACAATTTAAAGAAGCGATTCAGGCGGTCTTAAATAATGTGAAAGATTGGAAC
>NW_012039216.1:0-1040 GCF_000956235.1 Wasmannia auropunctata
TAATTTTTACATGTTGCAGCTAGCAACAAAATCGGAAACCGACTTTTTTCGATACTACGATGCTTACATATCATTTTTATGTCAAACTCAGTGCAAGCAACTAATTTTATTGGTGTCATTGTTCGAATACGGCGGTGCAGTACGTTGAGTGCATATAATGATATTTCTTAAAAAATGTAATTTTTTATAAATGTTTTAGGCCTACTTTAAAGCAACAAAAAAGCAACAAAATCTGATGTATTGATTTTTTTAATAGGACCGCTTTATATAATTTTTTTTATATGGCCGGGATCCAGCTCGCCATTAAGCTAGGCTCCCCCCATTTTTTACGTAATTTCCTGCTAAACGGCTGGAGCAATAAAATTCGGATTAGAGCAACTAATTAGCAACAAAATAGCACTAAATTTTTGACTAGGTCCGAACTTAATTTGCGAAGGTGGGGGGTCCAGCTTAATAGGGGTGTCTCTTAACGCAAGCCGTCGTGTTGCGAGCACCCGAGATTTTGAGATCTTAATAACGATCGAACCGATTAAGTTCCAAGTAGGTTTAATCGACAGCTTGGGTTTGGTTTGTGTAATGAAATTTTTTTTATTTTATTCTACATGTCCTACGAGCGGAGATATTGCAATGCAAAGTCCGAAATGTAGGAATTTCAGATTAAGAAACGTCATCGTCATTATCGTCGACCAGTTGCGGGGTGGGGGAAGTGTACTTTTACAATTTCTGACACAAGAGGCGCTAGAATTTCTAATCTTGCAACCTCGCACGCATCGATCATATGTATATGTAATCGATCATATGTTCTCTCTGCTGAACGCATATATTTTTTCCAGTGACAAGTGAGGTTATTGTGTTCTCGATGTATATATCTCGGATTAACGTTTGCGGAAGATCTTTTACTCGAGGAGAATTACGCCGTCACATATCCTATTAATGTTTGCGGAGGATCTTTTACTCGAGGAGAATTACGCCGTCACATCTCCTATTCTTATGATTTTTTTACTTATTGCCACAACAGAAATGTAAACCATCTGTTGGAA
>NW_012039217.1:0-830 GCF_000956235.1 Wasmannia auropunctata
GCTCCCAGACTCTACCATCTTCCAATACCACTCAGTAATGTAGTTTACCAATGCGATGGGTAATTTTTCCACGCTTCCATTTAATTTTTCCGCTATAATTGCGGCACCGCACTATTTCTCCCACCGCAAATTCTCTAGATTTCTTATTGCCATTAATATCAGAAGTTTTAGGTTTACAAATCAAAATATTAGGTGTTAATTGTGTGCGCATTTGTCGTTTGAATATACGTTCCGCTAGAGCCACGCCGGTAGTGCAATGAGGAGTTATACGATAAAGTACAAGGAAATTATGTAATGCGTCGCTTAAAGTTAATCCTCTATTTCTCGGGTCAATCAGCATCTTTCGCAACGAATTTTTTAAGGTTTGCACAAATCTTTCCGCCTGACCATTTGATGATGGATGATATGGCGCAGTGAATTTTGGAGTAATACTGTTAACTGCGAGAGATTGTAAGAATTCAGAAAATTAGATCTATTAAAATAGATCGAAAATTCCGGCCATTATCCATAACCATGGTCTCTGGAAAGCCGAAATTTGAGAAGATTTCTTTATATTTATCAATTGTAGTTTTCGCTGTAATATTTTTAATTATATGTACGAAAGGCCACTTAGAAAACGCATCCACTAAGATAAAAAAATATGTATTCATAAAAGGTCCCGCATAATCGACATGGACTCTTTCAAAAGGAACTTTAGCAGGTTCCTACTCGTGGGTTTCTACTTTTGGCGGATCATTACGGAAAGAATTACAAATGTCACACTCTCTTGCTATCCTTTCAATAGATTTATCTAAACCAGGCCACCAATACATAGTTCTCGCTAACGCTTT
>NW_012039218.1:0-1244 GCF_000956235.1 Wasmannia auropunctata
TCAATGTTTCTGCAAAAATACTATATTTTTTATATAATATTACCTTTTGCCATTTTGCAGCAATTTTGAATGTATCAATGTGCCCAACATATCAACCAGCCTCAATCTGCCCTACTTATAATTAATATAATGTAGTATTGCAACTTTTGAGTTTTATAACTCAAAAAGTGCTTAACAGAGAAAATATTTTATTATAGTGTTTTGAAAAACTCTCAAGATAAGCCACAAGAATATGCAATAAAAGATAGGGGTTGCGTTAAAAAAATTTAAAGTAATCATTATTTTAATAATTGAAGATCATTAATTGGTTAATAATCTTCAATTATTAAAACAGAGAATAATGCGAGCGTGCGAAGAAAGAAAAACCGCTTTTTTTAAATATTTTTTTTATACCATATATATGTTGCCATAGTAATACATCAATAACTAATATGAAACAACATTTTAATAAAAATAATAAACGTTACAAAGTAATTACGGCAAGATGGACAGACCAAATATATTTGCTAATTTAAATGTGGCAGATAGAGGAAAAATAATCGGCTTACATGAAACAGGCCATAACATATCGCAAATTGCGCTCATTATGGGAATCACTCGTCGAACAGCAGCATTGTGGATTAGAAAGTATGAAGAAGCAGGAATGAATAATCTTAAAGATCACCGAAAAAATAATAGAGCTCCACAGAAAACAACGCCGGAAGACAATGAAGAAATTGTTAGAGCGATCGATGAAAATCCATTCAATGCAGCTGCTACTGTGTTACAGAACAGAAATTTAAATATTTCAGTAAGTACCGTTAGACGTCGATTAAAAGCTGCAAATGTTCACTCTCGTGCTGCGGCAAAAAAAATAGAATTAAAGCCAGAACATAGAAGACAAAGAATGCAGTTCGCAAGAGATCATTTGAATACACCCCAGGAAGAATGGAACGCTGTAGTGTGGATGGATGAGAAAGTCTTCTCATCCGCAGAAGATGGACGTTATCGTGTCTGGCGTCCAGATGGAGAACGATTAAATCCAAAATACGTTCTCCCATCTGGGTATAGTGGAAGAATCACAATAGGATTTTGGGGAAGTATGACTGCTGGTGGATTATTGGATCTCGTAGAAATATCGCCAAGAATGGATGCCGAAGAATATGTAGAAATCTTAGAAGAAGTATTAAAACCTAGCATTAGACGCTTGTATCCCGAAGAACAGTATCCGATCGTGAAAATAGTGCAAGACAACAGTGCCGTTC
>NW_012039219.1:0-3578 GCF_000956235.1 Wasmannia auropunctata
TTGTTTGTTTTTAAATAACATAACAAAAAATAAACAAGCATAAATAATCATTATTGTGGATTCTTTTACTGAACATAACATTATATTCTTCATTGCATTCGTAATATAATTTTTTATTTTAGGATGTTCTATTCCAGTTATATATTTTAATTATTTTTGTTTACACCAAAATAATACTCATTATACAATTTTTTTCAAATAAAACATGTTAAATTTTTTGGACAATAAGTAAAATAGACAAATTCTTTTTCCTTTTATAATATTACATTCTATATATCTTAAAACAAAATCTTATTATTAAAATTTTCTACAATTCTAATTACACTTCTATTATTCCAAATAGCATTGTTGTTCAAAATTCTTCAAGATAACGTCTTAATGACGTCTTTAAGTATCATGTCCTGTTTTTGGATATGATGCTGTCTGCGATGTAATATAAAACTATTTTTAATTAATGAATAATTTTGTGTGAGGACGTTAGTTTGTCAATTTCATCAATTGTGTATTTATATTTTTGTGATTCATAGATAAATCTTTTTTTATAAGATAAACATAGAATAATACATATAATAGTTATGTTTATTATTATCAAGTTTAACTAATTGTAAGATCTTAATATATTTACATGTAATAAAGACATATTGTTTTTAAATTGTTTAAAAGTTTTGATACACTAAGCATATTTTTATATTTCAAATATACAAAATTATTATATTCTAAATTTACACGAAAATTCCATAAAATAAGTATTAGTGTTTTATCTTTTTTTTTTGTGTTTTTTTTTTATAAATTTGATAACTGAATTTTATAATATACCTAATGTCACGTTTTATATTTATTTATGCTTTTTTCAATATACGTGCAATCGTAATAAAGTTTTACTCAAATAAAATACAAAAACATTTAATAAAGTAAATACGCGGTTAAAATTACATGCGACAAAACATATTGTAGTAAATTGGTATTAAAAGCAAACATGTATCTATCCCGAATAACATTCTGACTTGAACGATACAACTTTATTTTCTAAAAATAGTAATAGTTTTTCTACTGCTGCAAAATTTGTATTATTTTCTAAGTTACGTGTATTATACAATCGAACCTCCGTAAAGTTAATCTTTGTTTTTGTCTTAACCTCTGTAAAAGTCACATTTTAATTTTGTCGGTTGGTCCCGACAAGTTACTTTTAGGGAGGTTCGACTGTATATGTACATATATCTAATTATATGTAAGTCATATTTTACTTATGAATTATATCAACAAATAAGATTTATTTCGTTTTATTTTGCGATTGTAATCTTTACCGTTTCTTTATATATTTCACGCACAAGATAAAAAAATTTTTTTATGACATTTATATGATTTAAAATATGTGATATTTATGTACATACAAATGTTATTTCCTCAAAGTACAATAAAAAATATAATTATTTGATTCCAAAGTCATGTCTAAATCGCTTTCCTTGGGCTATATAAGCTGTACGCGTTGCACGTAAATCACAAACATATAAATATTAATACAACTTAAGTTTCAGCTGTAAGCATTAAAAGATGCAACTGTCGTTTCTATCATTGGCTCTTGCCACAATCTTGGTCATGGCGATCATATACGCACCCGTGGAAGCAAACGCCGACGCCGATGCTGATCCAGTTTCTGGCAAATGCAGTTCTTGGTAATTATTAGTCATTTTATTATTAAAGCTCATTCTATAGTAGGATTTTTTTCTTTTACATATAAACGGAATAACTTTTTTTTAGCGGAAGACTGTCTTAGCTCAAGAGTGTCTTATATTTAAGCCTTAAGGGAAAGAAACAGGGTTGGGTAAGTTAATTCTTTTTTTAACTAATGTAAATTAAGTTTTAAAGTTAAGTTAACAGTCTAAAAATTTAACTTAGTTAAGTTACAAGTTAATCCATAATTAATTGAATTAAAAGTTAAGTTAATAAAAAAAAGTAATTGAAATGTTAAAAGTTAAATTTCTTTATTTCTTGATTTCACGGTTTACAAATAACATTAATAGTTTTTTATGTTTCTCCGCGATTCCACAATCCCTGTAATCACAGACTTGAGACTAATCACTTTGACACACTAAATGTCTTCTGCACAATTTACACACCAACGCGATGTTTGTTTGTCGCACGTGACACACGATACCCAATGAACACACAGGGCTGCGAAGGTTGCGTTCAGAAATTCATGGTCACATCATTTTATCTTTGTTATTCACTGAATGTTAAACAAGAATAAAATAATATACAGATGCACCTAGACGAAGTTTCTAAACGCAGCCCAAAAGTCATTACTTGTAGGCAGGTGTGCGGCGTCTTATGATGCCTTTATTTATAGTTAACTTCAAAAATATTATATTATAAGTTAATAGTTACAAATTAAATTTAACTAAGTTAAGTTAAAAGTTAAGAGTCTAAAATATAACTAAGTTAAGTTAAAGTTATTTAACTTTTTAACTAGATATTACCCAACCCTGGAAAGAAGTAGTTGCATTTTCATGGAATAAAGATGAACATTCAGATGAAACTCACAACGGAAAAACTGGGAAAATGATTGTAGGTAATAAAAATATGATTTTACAACGTATGCATATAAATAAATATAAATTATATTTTCAAACAAAAAATTATATCTGTATGTCTCTGTTATATTTGTTTGTCTTATTATTATATAGTAAACAACAATTTATTGGGTAATAAAAATAGTATTCAGACATCTATTCTCGGCCGTCTTTGGCGATTTTCCTTTTATTTATTGTATATACACCTTATTGAAATTATTGTTATGACATATTCACCTTACAATGCGTTCCTTTTATAAATAGTGCGATAAAAATTACTACAATCTTAGAGATCGATTGGGTAAAACACCCGCCTCGTATAGGATTGGAAGGTTCCGTATTTAAATATTAACCGGATCGAAACCATTATTTTAGTCGAATCGAAACCAAAAACTGGACCGAAATATTGTGCAGGTCAATGGACCGAACCCATAACCGGACCAAAAACTTTTTTCCGGGTTTCGGTCCGTTTTTCGGTATGGTTTTCGGTTCGGAAAAAGATAAACGGCTTCTATCTTCCATTTTTCTTCCTAATCAAATTTCACGCCTCGCTCGATCTATTCTTACTATAGTATTATTTGCATGAGATACATACACAGAAAAACATTACTGTTACCACAACATAATAATTGTGATATTTTTCGTTCATCAATTCAAAAGGGTTACAAAAATACTTTGGAAGTGATTTATATTGTTAACTGAACTCTCAGTCTCAATATTGTGCCGTGCAACTACATTCTATTATCTCTCAATCATACTATTTGTTGTGTAGATCACATTAGAGAGATATCAATAATGCTTCGGTTGAAGCAACCATATATATGAAGATATTTTTAACCGAATATTACTTATCATAAGAACTACGTTTGCGAGAACCGTACAGATATTAATATAATATCAACCTACCAAAACTCTTTTTAAAAAAAAGAAAAAGATTACGCCAAGTATATAAAAAAGTATCGTACGTTACATCCTTCCTAAACCAAAAATATTATTTTAACAAATAAA
>NW_012039220.1:0-382 GCF_000956235.1 Wasmannia auropunctata
TAATAGCGTGTTGTACTAAACATGGAGGTTTGTTTATTTATTAATATAAATTCACATTTTATCAAATTGACATATTTTTAATGTGATAAAAATGTATCAAATATTTTATAGTATAAAATCATGTCGTTCTTATAATTTAATAGTAATAATAGTAATATCTATCTGGTTTGCAAATTGAAAAATCACAAAAATTAATGAAAGCAGGCAAAAACAGTCAAAACGCAGAAATTATTGGTGCGTAAAATCTTTATACAATTATTTTGTGAAAATATATTCCTAGAATCTTCCTTTATAGTACACACGGAGACAGAAATGCCTAGTCATCTTGAAGAGGTACCAGTTTATATATATATATATATATATATATATATATATATATATA
>NW_012039221.1:0-1672 GCF_000956235.1 Wasmannia auropunctata
ATATATACAAATAATTTTGATTATTTTAACTTTCATATGTGTTTTTGCTAACTTATGAATATTAACTTTAGAAACGAAACATAATTTTACTTATCCATATACTTTGTTAATATAATCGTTCTAAAATTGAACATTTACTTAAAGTGGCATCAATCGGGACGTTTATTTTATAAGCTAGATAATAACTCTTCTTTACACATATCTAATTTAAGTTTTATTAAGGTTGACACCGACTTACATGCTGGTGTTAGGAATAACGCAATTAAGTTCAGCTTGGTTCGATAAGACATCTCAATTTGACATTTATGAAAAGTCGCACGAAACTTGCGCGAAATACTGGTGGAGAAATCTATTGTACATAAATAACCTTTTTAGCGCCGATGATATGGTATGATCTCATTTGATTAAAATCTCATTTGATTCTGATAAATGTTATGCTTCATCATGTATAAAATTTCATTACTCTAAAATTTTTACTATATTTTTTCAGTGCATGATTTGGAGCTGGTATTTAGCTAATGACATGCAATTTTATATAATTACTATGACGCTGTTGGTTTTGTCAACTATGTAAGTTATCTATAGATGGTTTGTGTATATTACAACTAATATATTTCTATGTTGTATACATTTGTAAAGACATATATTCTAAATTTCAGGTACTTCTATACAGCTGTTATGATATTAGGTGGACTTTTAATGGGTTCAATTATCTTTAGCGGTTACATTTCAAATATTTATGAATATGTCCTAACGTAAGTTATTGAAATGAATCTTAAGTTTCGAGAAATTAATTAAAAGAACGATCTTCTTATCGTTACAGAATAGATCCAGTGGATGGACTTTCAGATGTCTTCTACAACCCACCATGGATGAGAATAATTCCATATATTATTGGAATAATTGCAGGTTACGTTTTAGCAAAATTTAACAACAATTTGATATTGAAAAGAGTTAAGTATTATTTATAATACTTTTACATAATGTATTAAGCAGAAATAGTAGTTGTAATACTTATGCAATATAAACATTATTAATTCTCTACCCGGAATATCGGTTATTATGACTGCTAAAGTTCACATTTACACCAGTGGAAAAATGAATGAAACTCGTTTTTCTGGAATAGCGATCATTATAACGGGGTGTTTCATGTAACCGGGTATCCAGGGGTGTTTTGGATAGAGGATAATTAATTTTTTAAATAAATTATCTACATAGACATTTTAAAATTGGCTGTCAATATTGAAAATCTATAACGCACATATCGTAAACTACAAATTTTCAGTTCTGGCAATAATTTTAGAACAAAGTCATAGTCATAAATAAACAACATTATAATATAATTTGATGTATATTTATTTCAGAAAATTGTTATTTTGTGTTGGTGCATTTTTTGTTTTATGACTACTTGCAACGTTTTTGTATCATTTGTTCTTTATCACAAGCGATCCGTCCTATTTACTGCTATATATGTGGCACTGCACAGATTATTTTGGGCCATAGGTATGGCATGGATTGTAATAGCGTGTTGTACTAAACATGGAGGTTTGTTTATTTATTAATATAAATTCACATTTTATCAAATTGACATATTTTTAATGTGATAAAAATGTATCAAATATTTTATAGTATAAAATCATGTCGTTCTTATAATTTAATAGTAATAATAGTA
>NW_012039222.1:0-1069 GCF_000956235.1 Wasmannia auropunctata
TACTCCGCCCACTGGATCAGCATCGGCGTTTGCTTCCACGGGTGCGTATATGATCGTCATGACAAAAATTAGTGGCAAGAACCAATGATAGAAATGACAGTTGCATCTTTAATGCTTACTGAAACTTAAGTTGTATTAATATCTATACGTTTGTGATTTATTTGCAACGCGTATAGCTTATATAGCCCAAGAGAAGCGATTTAGGCATGACTTTGGAATCGAATAATTATATTTTTTATTGTACTTTCAGGAATTAACATTTGTATGTACATAAATATCACATATTTTAAATCATATAAATGTCATAAAAAAATTTTTATTTTGTGCGTGAAATATATAAAGAAACGGTAAAGATTGCAATCTCGAAATAAAATGAAAAAAATCATATTTGTTGACATGATTCATAAATAAAATATGACTTACAATTACATGTGCATATAACACACGTATTAACTTTGAAAATAATACAAACTTTGCAGCAGTAGAAAAACTATTCTATTTTCAGAAAATGAAGTTGTATCATTTGAGTCAGAATGTTCTTCGGGATAATTATATGTTTGCTTTTAATACTTGTACTAATTTACTACGCAAATTACTACAATATATCGCATGTAACTTTAACCGCGTATTTATTTCATTAGATGTTTTTATATTTTATTTGAGTAAAACTTTATTACAGTTGCACGTTATTGAAATAAGCATAAATAAATATAAAACAAAACATTACGTAGGATAAAATTCAGTTATCAGATTTATAAAAAAATAATATTTTTGAAGCATATTTACGAGCATAGCGAATTATTTATATCATAAACATTATATGTTCAACAGGAATTTAAACGTATACACACATTTTAAATATTCTTTATAATCATTATTATTCAATATTATAGTATATGTATAAAACTTTAGAGATAAAATAGTATTTATTTTATGAAATCTTCTTTAATACATCAATTAAATTCACAATATACATCACATTTTTAAAAGTGTTGCAGAAAAAACCATATTTCTATTTTTGGAAGATAAAGTCGTGCCATTCAAATCAATATGTTACACAGGATAGATG
>NW_012039223.1:0-1411 GCF_000956235.1 Wasmannia auropunctata
GAATAATTTTTACACTGTTTTTTTTACAAAAAATAAAGTTTGAAGAAATGAGAAAAATTGCTCATATATAATCATATATATATAGTTTTAATCACTTATATATGATTATATATGAGCAATTTTCTCATTTCTTCAAGCTTTATTTTTTGTAAAAAAAACAATGTAAAAATTATTCTTTTAATTATTTTTTGTTTCCCTCTTATTATTATTAATTTTGTATTAAAGAATAATTTTACAAAGGAAAGAAACATACATGGACATATTTTGCATATAATTATACAAGGGGTCTTGTACTCAATGGTACAGCACTTGTGGGCAGGTACTGTGGACTAAACTGAACAAAAAAGTCCTCTACCATTTTGCAATCTTTGCAATAGTTATCAAGATACTAATTATTTAAAAAAATTTACGCTAAGTATATACAAGTGTATCGTACATTAGGTACATCTTATTTAAACCAAAAATATTATTCTAACAAATAAAAGTTGTCCAAAAACAAATATGAGATCATACAAATTGCCAAGTATTTGATTAGACATAAAGACAAAAATATTTTTTTAATAAATCGTTTAAATTATTCAAAATTATATGCAGCAAAAGTTTAATGCCATTGTCTTTCCAAATAACTTTAAGTTTCGTAAAACGGACTTAAAGTTATAAAATGATCAATAGAATCATAGCGAAGCAAAAACTTGGCCATTATTTAAAATTTTTTCTTTTTTCAAAATGATTAGTATCTCGATAAATATTGCGAAGATCGTAAAATGGTAGAGGATTTTTTTGTTCAGTTTGATCCACACTACCTGCCTGCAAACGCTGTACCATTGAGTTCGAGACACCCCGTATATAATTATATGTGGAACTTTTTTTTCCGAGATGTCTATAAAAAATCTGAATTTAAAAAAATTCTAACTTATTTAACAATTTGCAATTTTCACCGATGATAAGCAAAGCTTGTAAATCTGAAAAAAATAGATCAGAAAAATAGATTATTTTTACATCATTACAAAAATTAGGGAAAATCATTAAGAATACTGTGCCGATTTTTTGGTGCCATGTTCCCAATAAGATCACATGCACCTGGTGAACTATTTTCTCGAATCTTTTCATTAAGCGAGATTACTTTAAGGTCATCATCGATCTTACCTTCCTTTTTGCCTATAGATATTTCGGGCTTCGCCCGAAAGAATCGAAGAGCCGATTTCCGCGACACGTTCCCGGTGCCATATATAGTATCTTCTAAATAAAAACATATGTACCTGTTTTCTTCAAACTATTTTCTCGAATCTTTTCATCAAGCGAAATCACCGTATTTTTCCTACCAAGTTTTTCATTTTATACTTTTTACAAGCTTTTATCTCGCATTACGGCACTCTTAATGTATCGACACCTTTAACTAGCGGTATACTGA
>NW_012039224.1:0-481 GCF_000956235.1 Wasmannia auropunctata
ACTCGCGACAATACCATCCAAAAGTTAGGTCTCTTCGCGCGCTCGGTGGCGATATTCCCATTGCCGCCAGTGAGAAAAAACATTTGGTTGTGCCTATCCATAGACCACACGCATACGCAGAAAAAAATTAATTCAGACAGACGCAGACTAACGCAGCTCGACTGGCCGCCTCCTTCACTCGCCTCCATATGTCAATAAAAATCGAAAATTATATTTTTTAAAAGGCTCTATTTTCCAAATTAAATGGTAAAAAATTATGAATTTTTTTTATAATA
This sequence comes from Wasmannia auropunctata, assembly GCF_000956235.1. Lineage (NCBI taxonomy): Eukaryota > Metazoa > Arthropoda > Insecta > Hymenoptera > Formicidae > Wasmannia > Wasmannia auropunctata. Next base: position 276 of record NW_012039224.1, read on the forward strand.
TACCGTTTTCATATCCCTTTCATCACATACTCGTTTTTATTAAAATCTCAATGCTAGTTTGGGCCCTACAAAAATAAACGCGACAGTTTTATCAACTTTGTATAGGCGACACGTATAAAAAATGCAATTTTTAATTGCTTATATCTCAGTATTGAGATGGTCAATCTCTGTCTCTTATACACATCTCTGAGCGGGCTGGCAAGGCA
>NW_012039225.1:0-433 GCF_000956235.1 Wasmannia auropunctata
CTGCACTAGTTCACAGTTTCTCTTTTCCTTTCTACATTAATAGAAGAAAGATAAACTCAGTGCAGTCAGTTGATAATTCATATGCTTAGCTAAGATACAGAATGGTAAACAGAGCAAAAATTGCGTCTAGCAGTAAGGATTTTACAAAAGATTCAATATATTAGATAAGAACAATGTATACATACAATCATACATACGTGTTTGAATGAGAGAACAATATTGTAAGAAGTTCATTTAAAGATACCACTGAAATTGAAAAATCTGTTTTATCGATCTCGTGCAAATTCGACCGACCTGCCAGCATTACCTTAACGTCATTTAAAAGAATAAGATATTTTACATTTAAGGTAGTACACTCGCGACAATATCATCCAAAAGTTAGGTCTCTTCGCGCGCTCGGTGGCGATATACCCATTGCCGCCAGTGAGAAAAA
>NW_012039226.1:0-411 GCF_000956235.1 Wasmannia auropunctata
TACAAGACATTTAATTTTTCAATTTTTATTGTATATAAGTATATATAAAATTGCGATCTTTTATATCTTATATTAGTATACTTTTACATTATATATGCGGATACTTTTAATTTTATAAATCTAATTGTACATATTTTACCTTTACCATTTATTATTATTGATATAAATTCAATTCAAATACTATGATATATTTTTTGTTGTTCAAATTATGTACAAGTATTTATTGAAAAATGGAAAATCTTTTTTATTGTGCAACATGTATGTCTATCTATTATAAAATCATTATAAACGTTTGTAATTATAACTAATTTGATTTAAATAAAGCAATTATAAGTCAAGAAAGTACAGTTTTATAGAACAAAGTTAAGAAGCTTTTCGTATACAAATATTATTTAATAAAAACCAAGAGGA
>NW_012039227.1:0-488 GCF_000956235.1 Wasmannia auropunctata
TGGAACAACTATATATAGTGATTGCTGGCGCGCATATTCTTCAATAAGTCAACATAATTACATTCATTGCACTGTAAATCATTCTGAGAATTTTGTTGATTCTACAAATGGTTGTCATACTCAAAATATTGAGAGAATATGGCGTGATATGCGTAGTGCAATTCCTCGTTATGAAACTAATTCGAAACATTATAAACATTATCTCGCTGAGTTTATATTCAAAAGGATTTATTCTTTTGAAAAAAGAATTGAAGCATTCTTTCAAATAATGAGAGAAATATATCCTATTAATGATAGTAATCAATAAAGTATTTAGTTTTTTATAACTTTTTAATTATTATAGTTATATTTAAGCCTATTCCGTCCTCACATACTTCTACATATATTTTGTTAATAACTTTTTAACGAATAACGAGCGACGGCTAAAACCACTTGAAGGTCACTTGGGGTCATGCCCTTGACAACATATATAAAGGTCAAGGTCATTG
>NW_012039228.1:0-1206 GCF_000956235.1 Wasmannia auropunctata
TCTAACTCATATACTCGATGACGTCGTTCCGTTTCTGCAAACACTTGCGTACCTTTTAGTATTTTTCCTTTTCCTTTATCAAAAATAATAGTGAAACCATTCGTTTCTAATTTAGGTACAGATAATAAATTGAATTCCAACCCGGGAACATAGAGAACGTCTTTAATATTAATTAGAACTTCTTTTCCTTTAACGATAGTTGTACACGGAACTGTTCCAACTTTTCTCGCTGTTAGTGTCATGCCCGCTTTTGCAATACGAATATTTATAGGTTTTGACAACAATCTTATGTTTCGCAGCAATCTCTCATTTTTCGTTAAATGCTCTGACGCACCGGAATCTAAAATCCATGTTGTACTATTATTATAACTCTCAACGTTACTTACCGCTGAGAAGCTAACTGCATTTGCTGCGTTTGTATCTGTCATAGCACTTGGTTGTTTATCTTTTTTATACTGTCGATTTTCTTCCGGCTGTTGCTTTGCAGGTTTCCTACACTCCGATCGTCGATGACCAATGATGCCACAGTTGTGACATTTGTAGTTGAATTTTGGTTTATTTCCGATGTCCCGTGTAGTGTTCTTCTTATTGTCAGCTATTGAAGAGGTGAACGCTGTGGAATGAGGCGTCTCACTCTTTGTTGACTTAGTGCTTCCTTTCCGCTTAGATTCCTCATCCAGAAGTCGATTTTTGACAAAGCTCAGTGTCAGTGATTCCTTCGATAGAGTTTCTAACGCCGTTACTACAACATCGTATTCGGAAGGCATTGTTAACAGCAGGTGGCACACAATATCCGTTTCTTCCATGTTGGCACCTGTGGACTTAAGCTCTCGAACGTAACGATTCAAATTTTAGAAAGTACGACGATAGCGATTTATTTGAAGATTTATATTTCATTAATAATAATCTTTTCCGTAACAGTAATTGGCTAGCTACGCCACGACGTTCAAATACATTTTGTAGTTCCTTCCAGATATCAAATGCGATTGATTTATCTTTAGCATACTCGAGATGTGTATCTACTATTCTCTGTGTTATTTGCGACTTACACTTTGTGTCCTTTTTCTTTAAAGTTGCTATTCGCAGATCGTAAGCTTCTTGCGTCTCTTCCTGCGTTCTCGTGCTTTCCATAACCTGAGATTCGACATGTGCCTTTAAACCAAGTTCCTCTAGCAACACTTCCATCCTGAATTTCCAGTTATTATA
>NW_012039229.1:0-330 GCF_000956235.1 Wasmannia auropunctata
TTACATAGAATAATAATGGGTGACAAAAGGCACTACTTATAGAATACAACTTTATTTGAAGCTTTAACGCAACGTTTTCTGCGTGTTGACTCTTAGTGCCTTTTGTCACCCATTATTATAAATATTTTATTTATTTAAATTAATATTAAAATTTACTATTAATATTAAAATTAATATTAAAATATATTAATTTTTTAATTTGTATTTTTTATAATTGTTTTAGTACATACCAATAGAATTTGTGCACAATGTCGGATCAGTGCACCTGCGCTTCACATCATTCAACAAGTAGAAAAAAGATATATGCGCGGAAATGAATATAAAAACTTA
>NW_012039230.1:0-4270 GCF_000956235.1 Wasmannia auropunctata
CAAGCATCTTTTGCGTTCTTGTCTGAAAACATACATTACATACTATGTTGCTCTATTTTTAATGATTCTATTGTACATTTAATTTCACAAAATAAGTGTTCAAAAATATCAGATTTTTTTATGTCTTTTTTTTCCTCATTTCTAATACATTTTAAGGCGATGCTGGAACGATGGTCAAACTTCACGGCGCCGCTGTTTTGCCAACGATTTGTGCATATGTATGTGTGCGATATTGATGTAGTGTGATGTAGTAAATGTTTGCCGGTTACCGTCTAATGCGTTGTCTGTCCTTCCAACATCGCCTTGATACAGGTAATTTTAAAATGTTAATCTAATGAAGTTTTTATTTAACAGTAAGTGGATTAACATGGGCTAAAGTAAGAGGCATGTTCGACCATTCTGGAAATCCAATTATGGAGGCTAAGTTATCTGACGCGGTACAGATTATCGGATGGAAGGGTTTGCCCACTGCCGGAGATGAAATATTGGAAGTTGAAAATGAAAAGAAGGTGCACATGATAATGCGATACAGAGAAGCGGAGAAGGCTACGCAGTTAGCACAGGAACATAAAGTTGCAGCGGACAAAAAGCATGAAGAATACCTGAAAGTAAGTTTCTTTTGTAATATAATATAATGTAACCAGAGGTAGATTATCGGCATGATTTACCCATACGTTATCTGTCACTTTATTGTTCGATAATTGTAGGACTATAAGGAACATCAGGCAAAGAGAAGAGCACTTGGCAGATACGTGAAACTGTCAACACCTGTTAAAAATGAAAGGCCCGATGATGGAACACCCATACTTAACGTTATCATAAAAGGTGATGTCGCTGGGTCCGTAGAAGCTATATTAGATGTTTTTAATACCTATCAGAGTGACGATAAGTGTCAATTAAGTGTCGTCCATTACGGCGTTGGACCTGTTACAGAGACGGATTTACAAATGGCAGACACGTTTGACGGTAAGACTATATGTTATGATATCGATTAGTATTATTTTCTATAAATCTTAATATCATGAAATATTTATAGCCATCATATATCCTTTCAATGTTGGTCCAATGAAAAACTTACAACAAGAAGCTAATAACAAGATATCGATTCGTCCATACAACGTAATATATAAGCTCTTTGACGATGTTAAAAAGGAGATAAACAGGAGACTTCCATTGGTTGATGCCGAAGAAGTGATAGGTATGAGAGAAGTGAATCACAATATAATAAAGAAATATGTTAAAAAATGATCGATTTCTGCTAAACCAGCAATGCTGGCATGTGAAATTTTTGTTTCTTATAATTTTTTGAATTATTGGTAACTGTAGAATTATTGTGGTGACATTTGTTTGCTGTCACAATGTGGAGAAAATGAAAAAAGATGGGCTATTTAGAAAAAATAGAAGTCATATTTAAACCTATCTGCTAAAATATATTAAAGAAATTTATTTCATATAAGATCATTTAACGATTTCACTTTCCATCTCTTCGTTTTTAAAAAATTGCATTTCTCTTAAACCGTTACAATCATGTTTGATTACAATTTTTGGGGATTTTTATTCATTTTAACTGCAAATAAATTCCATTTAATTCTACAAAAAATTAAGAAAAATGAAAATTATAAATGATTTTTATTTTTTAAAGTTTTTATTTATTTTCCTCACAGTTTGACAGCAAACGGACGTCATCTCGTGATTTTATAGCAAAAAAATTAAGAAATTATGCAAATTTTATATGCCGGTTTGAGGGCAAAAATCGGCTATTTTGCAACATACTCCTTTATCTTGACTTCATTTTCTTACAGGTGAAGCAAATGTATTGAAAGAGTTCGAGATCACAGATAAAAAAAAGAAAGTAAAGGTTGCGGGTTGCCGGTGTATTAAAGGCACTCTCAAGAAGGATGCAATATACCGTTTGATGCGTGAACAGGAAATCCTCTATACCGGTAAAATAATACTTAAATAAAAATTCTGAAATAGAAATGAAATGACTCATTTACTTATCTTCTTAGGGAAATTGGTGTCAATGAAACATATGAAAAATGAAACAGAAACGATCAAGACTGATGTGGAATGCGGTTTGAGATTCGAAGATTCCACAGTGACTTTCAAAGCTGGGGATGTTTTAATTTGTTACCAGACGTATCAGAAACCGCAGGAAATTGACTGGGATCCTGGATTCTAAATAATTTTAAAAATTGCAAGGTTAAATGTAGTAAAAACGATCATATTCTCTTTACTCGAATTTGTTATTTCGATCAGAAATAACGGAAATTTGCGAATTTGTCTAAGCATATTTTTTATAATATATATCAAGCAATGTACAGCAAAATATGTTGGTCGACACTTTTAAACATAGCTTGCGATAATCTTAATTTCACTTGAATAAAATCGATCTGTTTCGAATTTCCGCAAATTTTTATTTATCCTTGCTCCAATCCGACGATCGTGTAAAGACATATTTTCAGTTTTCAGGTTTAGGTCCACTAAATCATCCTGATAGAATAATAATAATAACAATAATAATAAGTATACATGTGTACGTTCTATTATTTTTCATTGTAAATTAAGTAAACTAAAAATTTCTAAAAGCGCAACTACCTACCATCGAAAAATTGCAAAAGGCTTACATGCATGCGTTCTGTTATTTTCTCTTGTAAATTAAGCAAACTAAAAATTTCTAAAATACATCTTCCTACCGCCGAAAACTCGTATGAGGCATACATGTGTGCGTTCTATTATTTTTTCTTACAGATTATGTAAATTCAAAATTTTTAAAAAAGCAACTTTTAACCGTCGAAAACTAAATTACTTACTTTTTAATAACTAATTAATTGCGCAAATTCCGATTTTTTTCATCCAGCCGTTTCGGAAGAAAAAAAAACAACGGCCGTGTTACTATTTGGTTTCTGTGCTATGTGTACAAAATATATGTGTATTCATAATTAGTGATAAAGTTATCTTGGATATTTCTTGATAAAAGACTAAAAGTATAAATCTTTTCAAATGCAATTTTATACTGGCATTTCTTTTTAACTTATTATATTATATTATATTACTTAAACTTAGAATTTTCTTATACGATCTGTGTGTGTTTTCAATTACAATATACTTATACAATATGTGTGTGTGTGTGTGTTTTCAATTTAAGTTTAGAATTCAAAATTAATAAAAACACGAATTCGAAGTGAACGCGATAAATGTACGTGTTTATATGTATGTACATACAATAAAATTTGTAAGAATGATTTGTATGTGTGCATATGTATGAGAGAGATGTGTATTTTTATAAAACGGAAATTAAATATTATTCTACCTATATCAAAAAGTTTTTTAAATTACCTTCCTATCTTCCTAATCTTCAGTCAATCACAGTGGCCTTTTGTTGAATGTTGAATCTTTGGCGTTTTAAGTACAATATTTCTACTTTCTGAAATAAGAAATGAATAGAATGTTAAGATACAGGTCAGATGAATGGCTGGTCATTACATTTTCAGGCACTTAACGATATTATCCGATACAATATATTTCAAAAATGAAATTTAAACTCTACTGTGATTAACTCAATCTTTTCTTATTAATTCGACAACTAAATTTCTCGTCGCTGCGCTTTTATCGAATATTTATTCGACGAAAGCAAATCAATCTGTAGAGGCTTTCCCCCTGTACCGACTTTAATCGGCGCTCCTCTTATTTTAATAAGGTTTCTCCACTTTTATCGAATATTATCACAATTAAATACATTTTGGATTAATTTGACTTCGCATTTTTTTATGATTAAAATATTGATTTTTATATTTTAAACTATTTAAAATCTGTAAATCAAAATTTTATTCAGTAAAAATAGATCAACATATAGAGGCCCTCCACCACCCCCGCCGATCATAATTGGCGGTTCTCTTTTTTTATATGTGCTTTTTAAATATTTTTTATTTTATCTTATTATAGTATTTACAAATAAAAGTGTGTAGCATTACAAGTATATAACATTACAATTTAATTACTACAATTCATAACGTACAATTTATAAGAAAATAGAAAGTATATATTATATACTAAAAAATTTCATTTTTTCTATTTAATCTCTACTTTCCAAATTGAAGCAAAAAGGACCATTTTTGCTTTAATGTTGAATAACTTGGTGAAAAAAAATTGTACAACGTTCAACAAAAAAGCAAATTAAAGGTAAAGATTCACTCTTTCGAAAGCTGTAAACTGCATTTGCATGCAGATCGGAAGAGCACACGTCTGAACTCCAGTCACTTAGGCATCT
>NW_012039230.1:6158-48660 GCF_000956235.1 Wasmannia auropunctata
TTTTTTATAATAGCGAAGCATGCCAAATAGTTTTTAAGTCTCTACTGTTGCGAAATTTAATGAAATTCTATGTCTCTATGTTTTATTAATTGACTATAATTTGTATATTGATCCAATGAATATGGCTTAATTGAAGCCGAAACGTCTGAATCCAATTTAAAATAGAATTGTTTTTGGCTACCAATAACTTGCCTTTGGCTCATTTGCCCTTGATTGTCCATTGTTTTAATTTAATTTATTGAGAAAAAATATTTTTTTTTCATTTATTTTTTTAATAAAATGACAACGCTGAAGTCATTTTATTAAACGTCGTTTTGTAGTTACTGTCAAATCGGCGTTGCGGGGATCTGCCATTCGATTGAACCGGAAGCAAAAAACCAAAATTTTTTAAAAACTATATAATATGCACTAAAGAAATACATACGAATATTTTGAAATATAGATTTTTATAAAAATTGCGAACATTTGAAAAAAAGTGTCATTTTCGGCCAAAAAATTTTGTCAAGAAATATTAAATAAAAAAAGGTATTTAACATATCAAAATATCCGTATGTATTTCTTAGTGCATATTATATAGTTTTTAAAAAATTTTGGTTTTTTGTCTCCAAGTTCAATCGAATGGCAGATCCCCGCAACGCCGATTTGACAAAGCGACGTTTAGTAAATTGGCTTCAGCGTCGCCATTTTGTTAAAAAAATAAAAAAAAATATTTTTACTTCTAAAGACTTGTATTATTAAAGCCTTAAAACGAATTTTTTGTTACTTTTATTGTTTTCCTAAAAAAAATTCCCAAAGTTATCGATTGATTTTTAGGCGGTCAAGGTGGTGTAACCCCTTAAAATATTAAGTAAGAAATAGATTAGAAGAAGCTATTTAGAATAATAAACACTAAATAATTCTTTTACTTTTTTTATTTAAAATACATATTTTAAATAATATTATTATAAATACGACCGACCCCTGAATAATACACAACCGTACGAATATTTAATCAGTAAACTATATTACCATTCGCTATATATTATGACAAATCTTTTCCTTTATTCGTTTATATCTAACATATCTAACGATATGTTACATTGCATATTAAGACGACACTTTGTGTAATATCAGCTTATACAAACATACATATAACGTATAATATGTACGTATTAAAATCTTTAATTAGAAAAATATATATAATTAATTTATGTAATTTGAAGTTTTGCGAGAAATAGAAAGAAAAAGAAAGACGGAGATTGAGAAACAGATACAGAGTGAAAGAGACGCAAGACAGACAAACGGAAAGCGACGGAAAGATACTTCTTTCTGATTCCATTCCATTAATAAAAAATCCGTGTTATGTTGAAGTTATGGCTGAGTCAAATTCATTGTTGCCTCTTTTCCGCAATGCCAATTGGTTGTTCTAAGCTCGATTGTGTCACGTTCGACTTCCGTGTCGTGTCGTATTTGGTCGTATTGGCATGCGCGTAGCGCGCGCATGTTTTTTCTAGTCCCTAATTAGAAAAGTAATAAAACACCTGAAGTGTATGGTTGTAATCGAAATTTATCGCGGATATTGTTGACTCTTTTTCGCGGTGCTAATTGGCGGTTGATGTTGGCGATCAGAGATCGCAAATCTGATGATGATGTGACAGTTTGGGATTATAATAACGTGCGAGATTAGCGTGGGATGTATCGTTGTGTATATCGAGGGGTAGTGTAATACAATGTAATTGCATTTAAACGTTATATAGCAAAAAGTAAAGAATAAAAAATCAAACATTGCGCGCGCGAAGAGTGCGTCTGTCAATAAAGATTTCTTTCCATTGGATGTCTTTAGATAAATTTCATTAAACGTTATTATTAATTACATGCGACGCGCATTTGATAATGACACCAGAAAAATAAGACTGTACAGAATTAAGGTACATTAATTGATTTTGCATTACTACGCAAATTAAATATAAAACTTGAAGTTACACTGTTAAATCTATAGTGTCAAATTTAACCTTAGTTAAGTCGCCACTGCTCCTACTTAATAAATAGTTATTTTTAATTAAAACAGTGGAATTAAATAATTTAAAACAGTTCAAATTTAACCCAAATTTGGGTTAAATTCCATTGTTTTATTTAAAAATAACCATATTGTTTTAGTTAAAAATAATTATTTATTAAGTAGAAGCAGTGGCGTCTTAAGTAAGATTAAATTTGACACTATAGATTTAACAGTGTACAGCTGGATCGCGATATTTGCAGTATTATAAGATACGGCCGTCGCGTCGCTTTGTCGACAGTTAGGTGAATTTTTCAATTGAATAAATCTTGTAAAATATTAAATAACGTTTTAACAAATTAAATATACGAGCGCCGAATTCATGTTACGTGATAGTTGACTATGTAATATTGTAATAAATTCAAATGTGGGATTAATACAATTAAGTTCCACTTACCAAAACGAGTTGCGACGGTCGTCTCGCAGTCGATCCGTTTCACGTCCGTCGTTTTTTCGTAATTAAGATGGTGTCAATTGTGCGCGGATAACTTCACGCGAGAATAGAAACGTCGCGACGCAACGCGCTTGGCTCCTCGCATCGCGTTTATACAATTGTCGGTTTCTCGAACAAATGCAAATAGTGCACGCTTGCCTTTTATGATTGAGTTATTCTTGTGATATTCGTTATAGATATTCGTGATACTTGCAATATCCGAAAATGACATACTTTATACTCTGCCAATCATTTGCAGATAGATTTTTCGGTTCAGTAAAATCTTGCTAAATGTAATACGTTTTAACAGATCGCCAGCGTATACGAGCACCTAATCTACGTTAAGCAACAGTTAACTATTGCAATGAGGTACAAATGCAAGGTTAATATAAGTTTGGCTTTACCATTTTAGTAAATCGCGATGCCGCTAATCTCACAACAGATTCGTCTTGAGTCCGTCGCTTGGTAATTAAAACATAATTAAAATGACGTTTGTGCGCGCGTCATCTTCACGAGCCAAAAGTGATCTCTATCAATGGACGTGACGTTATGCGTTTAGCCCGACAGCGAGCGTCCATGCAATTTTGACATTTCGAAAAATGCAAATACTAATAAATATCATATGCAAAACACTAAAAAAAAAATAATTTTAATATTAGTGGAATCCGCTAAATCTTAGAGAATTTTATTCTTATATATGGCCTCAAGAGGAATCCTTTGAAATTAAGAGGAAAATATTCTGTGCACAATATTCTAATAGTTAGAATAATTTCGTCTTGCATTTACAGTACAAATCTTGTACTGTAAATCTATATTTATAATGCACATTATTTGTACTGTAGTTTTTCAGTATGTACAACGAATAACAAAACGCAGTCTTACTGCGTCTGTTTTTGCAAATGCGGCGCAACACTTCAATGAATCGTCATGCGGCAGAACGCAGCGATACACATTGCTTTTCGTGTTACTCATATCGCAAGTAAGAGGGCATTCCGCTTAAAAAAAACATATTCCTCTTAATACAAGAGAAAATAGCCGAAACATAATATCTAATAGATTTTAGATAAACAGTTCACTTTATTGGAACAGGAATACTCTTTCTGTAAAAGTTTTCGCTTAAAATATGGGATTAGAGGAAATTTCACTTTACAACTAGAATATTTTTTTTTGGGGTGAAGGTTCTAAATCTCTCGCGCTACTCATTTGTTTAGAACGCGATATTTAACAAGTTAACGATGATATCTGAAGTCTGTTTATGCATTAATATAATTATAATAGAACAATAGCTTTCCACATCACCTATCAAATACTATTGTAGGATGCGTTTTTTTAAAATGGTTTCCCCAATAGGCCTGTTCCACTAAAAAGAAGAAAATAATCAAGAAAATGGTTCGGCAGGAAGGCAGTATTATATATCGTGAAATATTATATAAAACGAACGAAAGTGGAGGAATCGAAAGAAATAAATAGAATGTACATAAAAGAATTAATTTTATTTTCTGGGTCGTTGCACGCTATATTGAAGATGGTATATCAACGGAAATATTGGAGGAAGTAATTCGCATCAGTGAGGATAATGATGCATCGCTAAAAAAAAAAGTTTATTATTCTTTATTAATTTCATTTTGGAAAAAGATTGTTCGCATAAATATATGGAGCCAAAAGCATAAAGAAAATTTGAAGACCGAAGTTTCTTAGAGATGGATGCTGTGCCGCATTTAAAATTAAAAAAAAATCAACACCCTTTTCTGATCGCGTTTTTAAACAAATATCACATTGCAAATCGCAAAATTCTGTCTGAAGATCTAGGCTTTATTCCTCGATTTGCGCAGTGAGAGGATTTTCAAATAAAATAAAATCTTTTCTAAGGATATCAAAATCATTAAAAGGCGTACTAAATTGGTCTATTAGGGATTGTATTAAAAGTAAATGTCTTTGAAAATTACAACTTGTACCGTATTCTTCGAAGAGAATTTGGCAAGATGAATAAAAATGGAAAATGTTATTTTCAATATTTTTAAGCAATGTTAATTTTTTGCGAAATGAATCAATATACGAAATTAATTGAGAAATTGTTTGATTGATCTTTTGCAGCTTTAGATTTAAATTATTTAAATAATTTGTTATATCTGTTAGAAGAGCGAGCTCACAAAGTGAATATAAGTCTTGGAACAAAGATTCGAATTCATTATACATTTTGTATCAAAAGTTTCTTGCAAGAAAAGGAAGATCTCTTTTCTTATTGCAAAGAACTTCTCTAAACATTTTCCTACACTGAGCCATCGCACTTCGCAATATATAGAAATATACATATATTATGTAATATATTATATTAATTATATATTACACATGCGCGTGTGTATATATGATTTACAATATTTACATTATATTAATTATATATATTATATATTATATATGCGCGCGCGCGCGCATTGTGTGTGTGTGTGTGTGTGTGTGTGTGTGTGTGTGTGTGTGTTGTGCACGCGAGGTAAAGTATATGGATATGTTTACACTTCAAAATTGCGTATTTTTGTCACCAAATCTAGATTTATAGTATGAGATATAAATAGGTATATAGATAATGCTCCATAACGGATAATAATCGAAATAATATACATACCTCTACTTGTGCTTTTACTATTAAGCATGTCTATCGTGATAGATTATTTGGATGCTTCGTGCTGCGTAAAAAGATTCCACGCGAGTAGAGCGAAGTAGGGAGGACTTTCCCTTTTCTGTTTATGCCAAACGAGGCGTGCAATTGACTCTCACCCGCTAAAACGCATTGTACAATCAAGAAGTAAAGTCAGTTTTGTCGACCACCTGCCACACTGATCAATTTAAAACAGTGACACGTACTTTTTCTGGTGACAAATAGCGATTTGCGTCGGAAGTGGAGTGGACACAAGTGCAAAAGATTCAATCATCTTCCTTCGAGAAGTTGAAAGTGACGAAAATGTCGCGGAATTAATAATTCGAGAGTGCATCTGCGCGACTGTTACATCCAGTTGACAATCAGGAAGATCTTCCGTTTCTCGATGTGAAAGCGACATGATATCACGCGTCACTCTTACTTCGCGCATTCGAAAATAGATTTGGACACGTATTACATAACATAAAACAAATAATGTTGCATTTGTACGACGCATTACAGTGAGCGTGTTAAAATAAATGATTAGAAACAAGATGTTGAAGCCTTCATCATCAATTTTTTCGTTTTTATCTTTTTTCACAAAGCATGTACGTTATGAAATTTTTAATTGTAATTTTCAAAACTTCTGCAAACTGAACTCACGTCACAAAAGAATTTTTTTATCATGTAATTTAAAATATAAATTGTAGTAATTTAAAAAAATGTATAAATGTATAAATGGTAATAATTAACCTTTAAATGGTTCACACTTCTTTCGAGCATCCACTAATGGAACACTGGTGCCGCGACTAGCCGGCGAATAGTCGCGACAGATATCTTTGTGCAAATGTCAGCAATTCGAAAATTTTCGCCGTGCGAGTTTGAACTCTTGTACCAGTTGAAGGTTAAAAGTGTAATCTTTGAAATTAAAGATATCGGTGACAATTATTTAGGGAGCTAGAAAGAGAAAGAGAAAAGAAGAAGAGAGAGGAAGAGAAAAAGGAAAGATTCACTAAAGCAGAATTTCATGAATCTCTTTTTGGAATAATGGGAAGTACATTCCTTCAGCATTGCAAGACTATGCGTTGCCCAAGTAGAAACGTATCGTCAATTCTGGTTTGGAAGGGAAAAAGAAAGGTGTGGAAGGGGTTCCTTTCTACAGAAGATGCGAAACGGGTTCCTGTAGCAAGTCTAAGTACGGTCAGTACTGTTGAGACTTTCGCGGTATACGTCTCGTGATACTTTCGCAGGACCACGCTCTAAATATTATTTTAATTGATTTTACTCATCAGTGCCGTCATTTCTCTTAGATCAGATTGTTTGCCTTTATAGGTGAATCATCATTATTTATTTATAACGCAATATTCTGATGTCGAGATAAAGCAACCAAGATGACAAAAAATATTCCGGATAATTCTGTGATAACAGGTCAGTTATTTTGCACGAAAAAAATATGGTTTTTTTTATTGAATAACATATGTAAAATATAAATTAATTAGGGCTGTTTAAATTAACTTATTTGATATTTTATGAGAATTTATATAATATGAATTTATTAATATTATTCTACGAAGTATTATATTCTACTAAATTTGTTTACATTATATAAATGTAAATAAATTTAATTTTAACTAAATTCTTTTACCGTTGTGCAGTATATTTTAAAATTATGTATTTTTTAATTTTAAAGCTTTCTTTGACTAAAATTTATTTTTTCTAGAATAGAATTTTCTTTATCTCAAATAATAATTTTGATAAAAAAACTTCTGTTCTAGTTATATAATATTAGGGATGGAAAATAATGCGTTCTTGTAACGCCACATTATCATGACACAGTTACATTTTAAATTTATTTGTGACATAATTTCTGTATACTTAATCTTCGGCTAGTATTCAAATTCTGTTATTATACATTATCCTATACAGCGCGCACAGATCATTGGAGATATATTGCGGCAATATTTCAACATAATCGACAGTTTGCATTTTGTAACGCTATATTGCTTAATAACTTGTTCTATGTGGTATAGTTTAAAGATATCATATATTAATCATAGAGTCATTATTGTAAAAATATAAACACTGCAATATATGTATATTATTTTAAATTTTAGATTCTCCACATTTGAAAAGAAAGAGTTAATCATAACATCCAAAATTTATATTAAACTTAACTGGAAAAACTTAACTGAAGAAAAGAAAAACTATCTGAAAGCTATTTGGACGATTAAGTAGGCACTTACGCAAAAATTACTCATACTTATTTACTCACGTAAATAAAAATAATGATTGTAACGATTTTTTTATTTTTTATCGGTAAATAACATAACTGATTCTGGAAAAAAAATTGTAATGGTTGTTAAAATCAAATAGTTTTTATATTGAACTTTTTATATTGCTCTTATAACTTTCTGAAATTAAAAAAATGTTTATTAAATTTAACATTGAACATTTGTTGAATAATTATTAGCAATTTGTATCGCACTTCAGGGAATTATCGACACAATAACACAATATATTAACTTTTATTAAAAACAAATTAAAATTATTAATAAAATTTAATTTATATTATATGATTCAGATTACACAAAATAAATTTTATATTACATACACACACACACACACACG
Source organism: Wasmannia auropunctata (assembly GCF_000956235.1). Taxonomy (NCBI): domain Eukaryota; kingdom Metazoa; phylum Arthropoda; class Insecta; order Hymenoptera; family Formicidae; genus Wasmannia; species Wasmannia auropunctata. Next base: position 13,887 of record NW_012039230.1, read on the forward strand.
AACAATTGTACATAAGCGAGAGATACTAGAGAACTACAAGAAATACAAAATGTAAATAAATAATTAAAATAAAATATAAATATAGACAAAAAAATTGTAAAATATGTATAAATGCACCGTCAAGCAGCAATATTTCTTCAAGGTTACTTTTAGTGAACCAAATGCAAAAATTTTGTAATGCCACAAAACTATAGATATGTATATGTATCTATATAGATATAAAAGTTATATAACATTCTCGTAACATATACTAAAACCTACATGTATAGAGCATGTTAAACGAGACACAATTTGCATGTGGTAACATGAATTATTTAGTGAAAGTTTCTCTTCAAAAGGAAAAGATATATTATTGGAATGTTAATAGATCGAGTTTTGAAAACTACTAAATATTTTCATTTAAATGGTTTATATTAATTTGCATTAATAACTACAAAGATAAGAAATATGATATTATTTTTTGTACAATTTATGATTAAAAGGTTATAATTAAATTAAATAATCGGAAAGCTTACAAAAAAATACACATAACATAATATATATGTAGTTACATATGATATATATATATATATTAGAATGGGTCGAAAAAAATAAATTTTTGTAAATCGATGAATAACACCCCCCTCCCTAAAGTTAGCTATAAACCTCAATATGATCTGGGTAAAATGAAAAGCCAAGAGAGGAGGCATTAGCAATAATACTGTATTATACACACAAACCCAGATCCTGAATTAATATAAGAAATAATTAATATAAAAATAATGATGATATCAATGGCAGTAATAAAGACTAATAAAGCATATATAAAGATACAAAAAATATAAGTAAGTGGTGTAAATAGAATATTATAAATATAATTAGTATACGTAATAAATAGTATTAAAAAATATGCTTGACAGTAAAGCAAAGACAGTAGACAAATTATTTTCATTATTATTAATAAAAAAATACAATATATGATGTCTAATAGAAGATATCTTGAAAGAGAATGTTGTGACCTTGACTTATATCTGGTATTTTGCTGCATTACACAACGCTAAGAAAGTAGCACTAAGAAAGGCGCAGTAAGGCATAACCCTTGTCAGTTAAACAACAAATTTTAGATTTTTTTAAAGCTTTACAACTAAATCAGTGAACATGCTCTACGTTTAATTAGATATACAAAAAATCTGCATGATATTTTTTAATATTGAAACTTCTTTAAAATTAAAAATTATTTCAAAGTTACAAGATACATTTAATGAATATCATTGTATACAAGACTTATTATATTCAATTCCAAGTTTAAAAAATTGACTTTAAAAATATATAAAAAAAACATATAATATTAAGTAAAACTGTATATATATATATATATATATATATATATACTACCCTCGAAAAGTTTTCGGAAAATAATAAAATTTTTATGTTTGAAGTTTTAAACCGTTGAACTTAGTGCGGCACTATGCTAAATCAAAGAGTAGATGATTTTTTTCATTTTAAGAGATACTTCAAGATATTCTGTATCGATTTTAAATTTAATGCATCCCTACTACTCTAAACTTTTAAATCTGAGAGCATGTTTGCCAATACTGAAAATTGCAATGTTGATATGCATGGACTTGCACAAATTTTTCTCGGGGATGCCGTTTGCAGCGTTATAAAACTCGGACCTTCCTCTTTAATTTGAAAAAAAAAAAAAAAAAATGCAAATTGCTACAATTTTTTTTTACAAAGTTACAGTATTTTAAAATAACTCTTGTATTTTTCTCATGTATGGTCGGCATTTCCCGATGCGCACCATAGGGAGGTTGGTGATCGGATTTTATATCTCCCTTGAAGTCAAATAACTTTTGTTCAAAACATTTTTTTGTATCTGTCATAATTTTCGAGAAATCTTAATGGATTTTTGTAAAATGGGATATCCTGTATACATAAGACGTATTATTTAAAAAGACTTTTTTAAAAATTCTTTTTAAAGATTAAAATCCTGTTTTATTGTTTCAAATTCTTATGTTAATTTCTCTTCTTATCATTAACTTCATATTTGATCAAGGTATCGTTATAAAAGGAATTCTTGCTCAAATCACCCATTGTACAGGACAATTGGGAATTTCCAAAGCCACGCTTGACGGAACAAGAGGACACATGTAATGATGTCGTGCGAGCGATCACACGACTGATTGTACATGTTCCGCATGTAGAAATGTTGAAATCAACATTAACATCTGTGCTTGTGCGCGTGAATGGAATTCAGGAAATTTCATGAATTTTAACAATTTGACATGATATATAGTATTCTAATTTACGGACAAGACATGATTACTCACATAGCAATTAAAAATAACACGAGCAAGTATATCTATTGATCGGGCAAAAATAATTATATTTAATAAATACAGGGTAATTCCAATATATACGCCGCACCTATTAAAAAACTTAATTTATCAAATATTATTTTTTATGTTTAAGGTAAATAAACTATACTATAGTAAAAACTTTATACTGTCTACTACTATAATAAAATATTAGAAATCCAAAATATTTACTTTTTATAACAAAAAAATTTCTTTAAACCTTGCATATATGTATATATAATACAATTTCAAAAATCCATGGTTTTGTGCGGAGTCCTTTATTTTCTTTTGTGCATACAAATTATACAGCAATTATACAGTAATTATACACGTTTATATGTAAAAAAAATAAAAATTCTAAATGAATAAATAATAATAATCTATATAATTTGTATGCACAAAAGAAAAAAAGGACCCCGCACGAAACCATGGGTTTTTAAAATTGTATTATGTTATAGTGTTGTATTGTTATAGAGCTGTCAACGTGTATCAATATTTGCTTCGTATAAAAATTTGGCAGTTTATAAAATGATACCAGCTTGAGCTGCGAATTACATGTGCAAACAATGTTGAGTTCATAGAATTAGGCTTGGATGCTTATAATAAAAAAAAATGTAAATGCTTGAAAATTTCTTACGATGCTCTTAAAAGCATTTATTTAACTATTTGATAATGCAAAAATAAGTTTAATATTTTAAAATAAAATACAACACTTTAAGCGTCCGTAACAAAAAAACTAGGCATTTTCAAGCTCTGTGTCTCAGGAAACTTGATCAGTGAGTCAAAAATTATAACATACTACAGTTTCAGTCAATTTCACCAACAGCTAAAAACACGTGGTTTTATCCTTTGTATTGAATTAAAAAAACAAGTATATTAAAAACGGAACATGTAAAATATTTTATCACACTCATGATTTTATTCAAAGATTTTGAAAGAGATTATTAACATATGTATAAATAATAAAGTTATCCTCTCGATTTTATTTTTACAATAATAAAAAAATTGTATCAAATCTTTTTCAAACAAAAAATTATGAAAAAATTTTAAATGAAATCTGTGTCATAACAACAGAACAAAAGAACAAAAAAACTTTCTTTACAATCCCATATGAGAAATATTTCGGAGAATTAGAACAATAGCCAAAAAATATGGTCTCAATCTAGCCTTTTTAATATATGACTAATTCTCTCAACAAATATATAAAAACTGGAAAAGATCATTTAGATGCTCTTTCGCATTACGATATAGTTTACAAAATTATAGATGTTAGGATTGTAATGCAACATATGTAGACTATGTATATAGATCATACCAGACAGTTAAAAACCAGAATTAAAGAGAGAATATTTTTCGAACATTAATAAATTAACTGGTTTTTTATCGGTGATTTCCTATCATCGCGATTGGAGAATACTCATGAATTCATTTGGGATAATATATGTGTAATATATATTTTGGATAGTTGAACCTTTTTTTAATAAGAGGATCGTTTACATAATGATACATGTAAAAAAACAGCATCCTGGACTTAATAAGCAGAGCGATTAATTTTTTACTATAACTTTCTGTGTGTTCTCAACCTTCCATTCCTCTCCTAATGTATTCAATGTGTTAAACTTTTCGTTCTTTCATCACTCTTGGAATTCCGTTTATTTCTTTCCTTGCTCAGGTTTAGTTTGTCCATTGCTTCACTGGCACAGAAGGAATTATGTATCAAATTTATTTTTACATTTATTTCTGGAAAGAATATAGTGATGGTTACCTCACAGATACTTCTTTCTTTCAGTTTATTAACAATTTTTAATAAATTTAAAATTTTTTAATTTATGGTTTCAAATTATAAGTTTTAATTTAAGTCTGCATGTTTATTTTTTACGCCGTAGTAATTTTGTACACTAATTTATTTGATAATATTCTTTATTGTTTGACACTCATTATCATTTTTCTCATTTTCTTTTTTTTTTTTTATATATAATGACAGATATTAGCGGAATAACGGATATTGGAAGTGACATCACAGTTATTCTAAAACTTAATCAAAATGCAAGAATAATTAACAATTGACCTTTTAACTGAAGATTTTGGATGCCAGCGTTTTACTATCAATCCGATATAAAACTGTTTTAATTTAAATATTAACTGTGAGACACTGAAGTTTATAATCATTTTTCATGCAATTTTTGATACTTTTATAGAAGGAATGAATACTTTAACATAAAATTTGTAATTTTTAACGACAACACGAAGATGATTTTAATTACAGTCAAAATTTGCGTTTTTACTTATTTTTATAAACATTATGTAGTTGTAAGATCTTACGTAATTTTTATACTCTTTTTGTTTATTACATATAAAATAAAATATTTATCGGGTAAAAACATTCCACACTTTACTACATTGCATAAATAAAATATTTTGAAATTTATTACACAAAATTGCTTGTAATTTTATCCGGAAATTTGAATTTTTAGATGCGGTGGAGGAACGACTGCGAATTATTCTCACCGAAGGCTCCAAAAGTATAATGGATTTCGAGAATATGAAACCAGAATTACCGCCATTCTACGACGAAAAGAAATTCCGGTTGGGTCAGCAAGCCTTTTATAATAACGTGTTCTCTATGATGATCGCAAAACTTTGCGGCCTCGTGTCCCTCTTAGCCATTTCAAATATATTGGATGTAGTTATGTTTACCAAAAAAAGCGGTACTCCTTGTTTGGCGTATCGCAGATATGCAGAGACGATTCTTCATACATTTATATGGCATGAAAAAGATCCCAATGGAAAACCCAATGAGTAAGATTCTATTATAGTAAAAGAAAACAAAAATTTATTATGTAAAAAAGGCTATGAAAAAACAATAATAAAAATCTTTAAAAATAAAAATAATATTTAAAATATTTAATTAAGTATTAGAAGACCGTGGAATGTTAACTAACAATTGAGAACTTAAAATCCTCTTAATTAGGGAGACCGTGGAATGTTAACTAACAATTGAGAACTTAAAACCCTCTTAATTAGGGATGCGTTCAGAGATATAATATTACCGAAAAATATGAACCGAAAATTGTAAGATTCACACTACAATATTATATGGAAGCACCAAGATCCGCTTTGTACCGTGTTGGCGTTTTAAGTTCTCAATTGTTAGTTAGAAATATTTAATTATTAAATATGGAATATATGATAGTAAGTTATTAATACAAAATTACCGAAAATTCTGAAATTGGTAAAAATGAAAAATAATATACGATAAATTTATAAAAATATATATTTATTATTAAGACTATTAGATTATTTTATTAAATTTTTATTAAATAAAAAAAATTAATAAATACTAAAAGCCGTTACAAAACTATTCGTATGTTTTGAGAAATTCAAAATTATAAAAATTTATTTAAAAAATATAATAAATATAGATACAATAATTTAAAAAAAATAGTCTTCACAAGCTCAACGGAATAAATTAAAAACGTATAACGAATGAAGAAATGAGCTAAGCAAAATGTTAGTGCTAATATATATTGCAATGAGAGATATATATATTCACACATATAATTAAAAAAATATATATATATATATATTATGATATTTATGTATAATAATTTTTAACAATTTTTATTTTATTGGAACATAATGCGAGAAATTTACTTTTTATTTTTACAATATACGTATTATGTACGGTCGCAGTAAACTATACATATAATAATTATTGTAGATTTTTGGAATCTCTAAAAATCGTACGTCGAAAACATTGTATTGCGTTCAAAAAAAGCATTGAAGCTGGTATTCATAAGCCAACGCAATTGGACATGACACTCGCCCAATTCGGATTCATCGGCTACAGTATTATAAGCGAAGAATATTTAGGAATAAAAGTCACTCCTGAGGAAATGGACGGTGTGGTGCATCTCTGGAGAGTCATTGGCAGCATGCTTGGAATGGAAGACAGGTTTGTATCTCTATCTTTTTATTAGCGTGCAATTTTTAGAAATTATCATATTTATATAAAGAGTAAAACGAAAACGTAAACGGTAGCAGATGTAAGCATCGTTATCAGATATTTTATTAATTGTTAGTAAAATTGTTCGTCAGAGTTATTTGAATTTGTGATTAAAATATATATACTCAACTTACATAACTTACTTATAAATATTTCTTTTTCTAGATTTAACCTATGCACGGGAACTGTCGAAGAAACCCGCGCTCTTTGCCAAAGACTACTAGAAGAGGTTTTTGTTCCTTGCCTATCAAATAGAAACGAAAATTTCAATTATATGGGCACTGTGATGTTGGAGAGTCTCTGGCCCATCAACTTTAATATCGAGCCTGTAGCGTTCACTGCTTTTACACTTTACTTGGCGTCTTCGACTGCGCGTAACAATAATCATACCATCGAAATGGGTAAGTTAATAAGAGTTTTACGAAGTTGGTAAAATTAAAAAAATATATCGATTATGGAAAATAAGTTTAATTCACAGATTCTTTGTGATTAGTTTTAGTTTAAGTAATCTGTAAACTTTTGAGTATAAGAGACAATACATATATGTGTACGTATATGTATCATTTGCATACGACAAATAATATATAGAGGAGAGAGTGGTATTATGACCCTTATAGGTAAATGATTCCTCTTAATTAGGGATGCGTTCAGGCAGCGCGCTGTTACGTCATTCTAACTTGATTTTACATTTAATGGATAATAAAAAAATGGCATAATGCCAAATAGCGCAGAGAGTGTGTTTCTTACACTCTAAATAGTCTAAATAATGAATTTTATAAGTGATTTATTTATGCAATTATTTGTTTAGCAGCCCGCCGTTACACAATAATGATGTTAATATGTCAATAATCATGATCAATAGTTGACATTTATCACAATGCATTTTTATTTTCAAGCATTTAGAAATGTAATTTCAAAGTACATTTTAACATTTAATTATATATGTATATTATGTAAATTATATATGTAAATACACACATATACATATATACATATTTACATTCATTCTGCAATATTTTATTTTATTTTTTCTTATAAATACTGAATTTTGCAATTGATTAATGTGTTTTTAAAAATAAAATCAATTTTTAAATTTATTCTTGTGAGAAACCACATTACCATCTCTGATTCTCTTCGATTTATATGCATTTGCAACATTTTTATAAATAACGTCTTAAATAATAACAGTTATATAAATAGTTAAATATAAAATAATAAATAATAAATAAAATTTTATAACTTTAAGTCTGGTATCGATTGAACATTTTGACGTTTGTAATCGTCAAGTTTTCAATTTAAATATTAATTATACACAAAGTTATTGTATAAAATATAAATCGGGGTCATAATATCATTTTCTCCTCTAATAATAACTTAATAATATATGTATTTAACAAATAATATATAATAATATATTTTCAGATACTTCGACTATGCCATATTACAGCCGGTATTTGTTCAACTTACAACATTTTGTACTGAAATACTTGATGCGACCTAGTGCTTGGTGGTCCCCATTCTTTCGCGCAATTTTAAATGGTTTAATGCGACACTCGATTTTCTTAGTAAGAAATTTTCCCTATCTCGCTTATTGGAAATATGGAAAAGATTACGCAAAGGTCAATATATTTCATTATCACTTTGACTGACAGTTTAATTCAAAGTTTAATTCAGTTCAAATTAACAAAAGATTATCGGCTACTTTATAAAAAATTATATTAAAATGAGTTTTAATAAAGAAAATCCACATACAAGTATAGTTGGGAAGTAAGGCGTTGTTTGTAACACCAATATCGTATTCTTTACTTTTTATAGTAACAATCGTTACTTTTTTCTGCAACGGTAATGTTGCTACATTTTAACGAATTTGTCGTTATTTTTATCGTTACTTTTTTATCATTTTATTTTCTTCTTTTTATAATAAATTTTTAATATATTTTATAAAATATTTTGTTTCTATATTTTGTACTCTCAGACTACATTCCCATGTTACTACCAATATTGAAAATCTATAATTCACATTAGATATGAGTATTTGTATTATAGACTGTCAGTACTAATAGTGAATATCGGAATTGCCCAAAAATAAATTGTCCAAAAACAAATATAAGATCAGACAAGTTGCCAAATATTTGATTAAACGTAGAGACAAAAATATTTTTTTAATAAACCGTTTAAACCATCCAAAAGTATATGCAGCAAAAGTTTAATGCTATTGTTTTTCCAAATAATAAGTTTTATAAAACAGGCCTAATTAAGTGACTGACTAAAATGAGCAATTGGCCTAGTTTACACCAAGCATTTGATACGCATACTAATACTAAATCGGTATCAAATCACTTGATAGGTCAGTATAAACGTTCGCGAATTATCTTAGCATGGTCTCGTCTGATATTTCTGAATCCCTAGCATTAGACCAAAATAGTACGCGTATAAAAAGATCCTGTGTACTGTAAACTAAGTTTGTTTTCAATCGGATTAAATTAGAGGTGTGCGAATAGTTCAAATTCGAATCGAATCGAATCGAATCACAGTAGATTTAATTCGAGTTCGTTTTCGGCAAGATTCGAAATTGAATAGTTCGAGAATTTCGAATCAACAATCGAATCGATCGCCTATTTTATTTGGTTCATTTACATCTCCCGCGCGACCAATTATTCTTATCTAATAAATAAGTATTTTTGATATATGTATAACGTATTCATATAGATTAATAAAATATTCGAAAGCATTCTGACTATTCGTGTATACACATATTATTAATATTTTCTAGTTCAAAATGTCACATAGGATCATGATCCTTTGTAATAAGATGTAAATCATAAAGGTCGTCATTTTGATATTTATTACGTTTTAATTAACATGTAATGTTAATCTGGGTAAATTTGATTCAGATTCGAATTAAAGAGATTTGATTCGATTCGATTTCGAACATGTTATAAAAAATTCGATTCGATTCAATTCAACCATGCAAATGCTTGATTCGCACACCTCTAGATTAAATTCATCACTGCTGCATTAGGTCACAATTGCTTTAAGATTAAAATTAGAATTAGAAGTTTTGTGAAATAAAACCTAACATAACTTATTTTAAAATGAATCAGTGGTGTAAACAGTGGCGTATCAAATAGTTAGTCCGCATTAATCTAATACTTGTATCAATTAATTTAACGGTGTAAATTAAGGCCAATGAGATCATAGTGAAGCAAAAACTTGGCGTGCCCGGATTACATTATTAATAAGATAAAATCGAAAATCTGACGAGGCGAAATTTCGAGATAAAGTTAGCGGCACCTCGACAGTGCCGTATATTCACATGTCATCACCCGACTTTTTGTACGAGTATACATTAACGTCGCGCCACTACCGCTTCGCTTGATGTAGCATCTTTGCTTCACTATGATCCTATTGATTATTTTAGCCACTTTAAGCCTGTTTTATGAAACTTAAAATTATTTGGAAAAACAATGGATTAAACTTTTGCTGCATATACTTTTGGATGGTTTAAACGATTTATTGAAAAAATATTTTTGTCTCTACGTCTAATAATATACTTGACAACTTGTATGATCTCATATTTGGACAATTTGTTTTTGGACAACTTTATTTGTTAAAATAATATTTTTGGTTTAGGAAAAATGTATTGTACAATACTTTTTTATATACTTGGCGTAAATTTTTTTTTTTTAAGAAAAAGTTTTTGTTAGGGTAAATTCTCTTTTCGAGAAATCATCTCATTTTAACGCACGATGCTTACTAGTAAGTTTTATTTAAATGTTCTTAAATTTTGTAACGCGAAAAATCAATTGCCTTAAATAATCTCACAGTTTATCTTGACTCTCAATCGCTAAATTGATCTTACTCAACATTAAAAAAGTAAACCAGTATTAAAAAAGTATTGAAATTAGCTATTCAGTGAGAATTATTATTATTGATAAGAGACCAAATTTAAATGCAATCCCCCCCCTACAAATATTATATTCTGTTTCATTATTTTTGATATTAAATAAAAAATAATTTTCTTCTATTATATGTTGTAATCTTTATATAATCATTAATATAATAGTAAAAAAGTAATATTATTATTATTATGTTTATAAAATTTGTATTTATATTATACTAATCATTATTTTATTAATTATTGGTAAATAATTATTAACTGACAAAATCTCACGATTATATACCAGTAAGGTATATTAGAAATGGATGATCAGACTTATGCAATTAAACAGCTAGAATATTTCGAGATGAACAAATTGTGCAACTCGTGGTAATTACTTTAAGACATGTGTAATATGCGCAACCTATTTGCAAGCCACGTCAATTAGAGGCATGTCTAATTGTATCTCGTCAAAACAATTTTTTTTCTTTATATACACTTTTCCGGTATGTGCAACAATGATGAGTAATAAACGGTGCACATGCTACAGCCACAATGCATCCGTGACAATTCGACTGGGAAATAATATCATATGTATACTAAGATATTAAAGTCAAGTAGTGACGAGAAATTGTAAAATACAAAATATTATCACCTCGTCATTGTTAGTAGAAATAAGGATTTATTTGCACAGCAGTCTTGTTTTTTTATAAAATTAAATATTTAATTAAATTAAATATACACACAATATATTACACATATCCAACTAACAAACAATGTTTCTTAAATATTTTTTAAATACTTATTTAACATTATAGTATTAAATAAATATTTAAAAACATTGTTTGCCGATTGGGTATAATAGCACATGAATTTTATAACATAGTAAGAACAATGTATACGTAGAATTATTTTATGCCGTAATTTTTCCAAATCTTATTTAATTAAACTGACTTCGAGAGCGCCTTTCCGCGGTCACGGCTGGATCTTAGATTTTAGAGCTTAACTGTACATGGAGTTAAGAAAATTCATACCATATAGAATTCGTTAGGCACCTAAGCCGTGACCGCGGAAAGGCGCTCTCAAAGTCAGTTATGTTATTCACATAGGCGGCTTTATTCAAATTACAATTATTATTACTTATTTAATTAATTAAATCGCATAATTAAGATGTTCGGTGGAATTATCACTATCGGTGAAACAATATAGCCCGTTGAAATTTCTGGATATATACCATATTACATATTTTATACGCGAGACAATTAAAGAAAAATACTGCAACAAAAAAATAATAATACAACAAAGCGCGGAATTGTCTATAAAACAGATATTGCTACTAAAATTGTAGCATCTGAATTGGTATTTGTTAGCAAATTGACGTTTCCGTCGATATGACAACTTTGATTAGCAACTTGCCAGCATCTTGCCAGCAATTTATCATATAACTGATTCAAAATTCGTGCCGTTATGTTGCAATAATAATTTGTACAATTACAGAAAGTTGTCATACTGCCGACAACGCGAAGTGACTTTGACGCTGCTATTTTATCATAAAATTTCTGGCAATACACACATCATTACCTGCGTGTTGCTTCAATTTCAATATACTCGAAATTGTTGAAGACAAATATACAACAAGTTGCCAGCGTTACGGGCGATCACAAATTTGCACGATTTTGCTGAGACACGCGCTTGGTTATCTGAATAGCGATGCGACGTTGCGCAGCTATTGACGGAAAATGGTCACAACCTGGTTTACCGCAAAAGAGTAAGTTGCACCTGCGGATGGGAGGTAAAACTTCAGTTACGGCGTGGCTTTCATGCTGGCCGTCTTTGAGGCGAAGCGTCTCCTTGTGCTCGCCTTGGAGATATTTGCGGAGTGACAGGTGATCCAGGTATCGCAGGTGGTTTCCAACCGGTCGTCCTTACCTTGGCAGACATGACTCTGGGATTGCCGTGTACCCTTATCATCGTACGTAATACTCACCTACTTACAAGAGTAGATGAATAAGTGAGGCGTATACCTATCGAAGAATATATAATATTTATTCATGTGATTTCAAAATCTTTCTGATAGTACGTAATTATTTTTTTGACCGATCCTTCTTCGAGAAGCAAGTCAGAGGTAACAAAAAAGGCCAGTTATAATTAACTATAAATTATTATAACTAACAAGTTATAATAATTAAGATATAAGTATCTTCAACTTATATCGAATTAATAGAATAAACAATTTACATATTATATAAAATATATTACATTAATAATAATATAAAATTATATTATTTTTTATTACAATGTTTATTACTCGTTTTTAATTCTTGGATTCAATTTCTTGGAGTGACTTATAATATTGGATGCGTACTTGTAGGCGCAAATCAAATTTTTTGTCCAAAGACTAAACAGGTGCCAAAGTGTCTTTTGACAATGATAATCATATGTATTGCCATGAACACAACGACATTACTTTGATAGGATATCATATCAATGTAAGGTGATTTTAATCCATATCTTCAACGTTTCTAAGTATATATCTGTTGCGTCATATAAATACGCAATCGACGAGATCAAGTTTCTGTTACAATGTTGTGATCACTGTTCTTATATTGATTCTCTCTGACTGGCACGCCATCCTTTAATATTATATTGATTGCAGATGTAAAACATCCTAAAAGATTCAAATAACGACGAATAAACAATCTGTTTTTCTCATAGGTTTTTCTTCTGTTTAATTATTTGATTTGTCCATAATGATTTGTTGTACAATATAATTTTTTATTCAATTTTTTCTTAAAAATTCTCGAAAAATTTTATTAAATAACTACATATATGTATTTTCTACGATGCTGGTATTTTGTAATTTATTGTCGCTTTTCTATTATATTTCCTAGGAAATTGAATAGGAAATTGTAAAAAAAAATATAATAAATATTTTTAAGATAAAGAACTTTTCTTTTTAATAAAAAGATGAGAAAAATCAATACAAAAATATGTACATATAACATTGGAAATATATGCATATTTTCGACAAGAAAATAGATTACGCGTCTCGAGATGAAATGGAACGGAACAAAACAGGATCTTGGACGAAGATTATAGAGATCTTAGAGTCCCTTTTAGTAACTGCAAATTGTGCGCATGGCACCTTGTATGCACTTAGAGATGACGAATGACAAAACGAAAAAAAAAATGTGAACGGCTGCGCGGAAATCATCAGTCCCATTCTTCACAGAATCGTCATAATTGCTTACATTATGACTATCATTTTGATCATTATACAAATACTATTAGCCTTTTTAATTACTAGAATACGTTATCTTGCCTAGTCTGATCTATGCTATACCAAACGCTTTTAAAATAAAAGTTATATAGTAATTGTTACTATCGGCATCTAATTTTTCCTTAGATATAAGAAAAATTTATTTTATATTTTAATGGTACTCTATTACAAAATTTACTAATATTATTTACTGCAATTATCGTTAGCATATGGAATAATTTTGAAATCTCAAAAAATATAATAAAAAAAATTTTTGTCTATCATAACATTTGATGTTTTCAATTATATCATGTTTTTTTCTGATATTTTTTTATTAAAAAATGACATATTTTTAGTAGTCAAATTAGGTAACTTACTCTTACACAATACGCTTGTAAAACCAAACTAAAAATGCCTCGTAAAACTTATATTAATCTTGCATTTATATTAATTTTCATTGCAATAGTTAACTATTGCGTAACGTAGATTCAGCGTTGGCATTTTGGTAAAAGATATTAGATTTATTTCGCAAGATTTTACTGCATCGAAAAATCTGTCGCACGAATAATCAGCAGAGCAACGTTGTTGTCGGATATTGCAAGTATCGCGAATATTGATCTGCAATTTTTATATTTAATTTGCGTTATAATGCAAAAAAAATAATTTAATCATAAAAGGCAAACGTGCACTATTTGCATTGTTCGAGAAGCAGAAAACGCACGAACGCAAAGCGAGGAGCAGAGCGCGTCGCGTCGCGGTATTATTTTTAGCGCGTGAAATTGTCCTCGCGCGATTGTTGTTATTTTAATTATAGAAAACAGCAGATGGATTGACAAGCGGCTTCCTCGCTTTAGTAAGTGGAACTTGTATTAATCATTTAATCCCACAATTGTACTTATTACAATACATAGTCGACTATCACGTAACATGAATTCGACGCTTGTATACCGACAATTCGTTAGAACGTGTATTTCGCGAGATTTATTATACCGAAAAAAACCACGACGCGAACCTTCAAGAAAGCAATAACTGTGACACGACAATTGTATCTTCCGATATTAATTGCCAGTATCGCGGTCCATCTGTAATTTCAAGTTTTACATTTAATTCGCGTCGTAATGCAAAATTAATGCGAGGTAATTTCGTACAGTCCTGCTTTTCTGCTGTCAAATGTGCGTCGCATATAATTAACGTAAAGGATATCTTATAAAGTACCGTGCAATTGTTGTATTTTAATAATTAATGCCTCTTTTTATGATATGAACATGCCAGCCGTGAAGGACCAGCAATAGAAAATAACAACAAGAGAGGACGCGAAGACTAGGAAGAAATGAGATGTGATGCGGCGAAATAATTGCTAAGTGGTCATTTCGTACTTTAATTATTTCATTATTTGTTACTGGAGATATAATTATTCATTATTTAATAATTTCCAATTAAAAATGATTTAATGTATTAATTTTATAATAAATATTTATTTAATGTGTATTAATAAATTAGATTTCAGGATATTGACAACTATTTTATAAATATAACTTTACAATTGTATTAATGTTAAATATTAAAAATTTACAGGTAAAAAGTATAATACAATATATATAGCAACAGAGAAATTTTTTTTATTAATATAAAAATATATTTTCTTAAAAATAATTAAATCCATTGTAAATTTAAATGATAAAACTTATCTTTGTATTAATAAAAACTATTTTTATTACTTATATTTGTAATATATATATATATATATATATATATATATATAACAAAATTTATATCTGTCAATATTATATACTTAGATTGATATCCACAGTCGAATCTTATATTTAATATTATAAAGTTATAAACCGATGAATGGCTGTGCATTTTAGCATTTTTAAATATTATTTAAAACGGTTCTGAAATAAGTAAATACCAATTTTAATTTTTCAAATACTTATACATATGATATAAATAATAAATTAAAAAGTTACATATAACGCCTGTCCGGGTAGAGAGATCCAGGTTCGAATTCTGGCTGAAATAATATTTTACGCAAGTTATTTTCACAGGATTTAAATAGATGTTATACGAGCATCGATTTATTAGATTGCATTTGGCAATTTAATTGTAATATTACGTCCTACTCAGTTCGGAGCTGCGTAGAAACCGGCGGTCTGCCGGCGCGACCGCGTGATTTATTTGAACCGAAAATTGTAAGATTAATACATTAGAATATTATCGAGCACCAAGATTCGCTTTAACCGTGTGGGCGCTTTCCCATATTAATTGTTTGTAACATTCTTTGGTTTATACTTAATTATTTAAAACATATACTTGTATAATTAGAACTACAAAAGAGTGACCCTAATAAAAATCGCCCGTTTTTTGGACCTTCGATTTTGACTGAACTGTGTGCCAAATGGTACCCTATAGTGAGATATTATTCACAGAGAAGTTTCAAGTTTAGGTGACAATTGTTATCGGAGTTAGAGAGAGGAGGTGGAATCAAAGTTTATTACACTGATCGACATGCTAAAAGTTTCCTGCAAAAAGAGAATGATTTTCCGTGGATTTTGGGAAACGTACCCTTTAGACAAAGTACCCTTTTAGACGAGGGGGATAAGGCCTAACAAAAGAGAAGAATAGAATCATCAGAATATCAAGAATAGAATCAAGAATAGAATCAGAATATAGAAGAGAATCATCGGGCCCATCTTGATATCTCAATTTATAGACATTAACCGAGACGTCGGATAATGTCGCGCGATGTGATAGTAGACGCTATTACTGGATCGTTCGATCGGCTTGACCGCATGAAAATCGATAAATTTACACGGAATCACCTACTGCGACTGTAGAAGTGTGCGAATCAAGCCTTTGCATGGTCGAATCGAATCGAATCGAATTTTTATAACATGTTTGAAATTGAATCGAATCGAATCTAAAATTTTCACTTCGAATCGAATCGAATTAAATCTCTTTAATTCGAATACGAATCGAATCTGAATCAAATTTTCCCAGATTAACATTATATTAGGCGATCGATTCGAAATCGAACCACTGTTGATTCGAAATTCTCGAACTATTCGATTTCGAATCTTGCAGATTCGATTTCGAATTCGAACTATTCGCACACCTCTATGCGACTGGTTCCATATTGAAAGAATCTCTTGATGTGCTTCATGCATTATCCAGTAAGAAATGGAGACAAAAGCAAACGGAAAACCATTATCTGCTGCCGTCACCTTGCTCTCTCATATCCGTGACACTAGATACTTCATTCCCCTCACTCTTTGCTTCAACCCTGCAGCGTTATGCTCCATACATATTTTCTTACGTCCATGGTTAATATGTGACACAGGAATAAAATATTAAAATATTTTAGAATAAAGAATTGATAATTTGATCAAATCGATAGTTGATAAATAAACTGTTTATACGAATTAACAATACACTGTTAAATCTATATATAGTGTCAAATTTAACCTTAGTTAAGTCGCCTGCTCCTACTTAATAAATAGTTATTTTTAAATAAAACAATAGAATTTAACCCAAATTTGGGTTAAATTTGAACTGTTTTAAATTATTTAACTCCACTGTTTTAGTTAAAAATAACTATTTATTAAATAGGAGCAGTGGCGACTTAACTAAGGTTAAATTTGACACTATAGATCTAACAGTGTAGAATGTCATAAAAATATACAATAAAATAATAATAGAACAGACCCTGCCTGCGCTAAACGTGGCAAGCACGTAATTATAACGTTTATAAAAAGAATTTGCTAAGATCGATAATATCAAAAGTAATTTACAGAATAAAATATAAGAGCACTTAAAAAATTGAAAATATAAATACATAACAATATTATGTGCAGGTTGCGCTGCGACGATATAAGATCGTAACTATTGTTTTCGAGTGATGTAATTTGGGGAATTCCCGCGACAATTGCAAATTCAAATCTGAAAAGTGTAATAAAACATTTCATTGTCTCGATGTCGATAGGATTATGATAATTTTGATGTGAAGAATACGCCTGAGATTTTCTTTTTCAACAAACTTCTCAAAAACAATTCGCCTGGTGGATTTTCTGCGGACTGTCTTCGATGATTCTTGGAAGTCTTGGAACGGAGCTCGGGAGCGCACGGAAGCGTTCGGAGGCGCTCGGTTGCGATCGGGGGCCTTCGTGAGCGCGCGGAATGCTCGACGCTCGACTCGGCCAAACGGTCGCGCCGTTCGACAGTATTCAGCAGTTCGTGAACGGCTGTGCGACGGTATGGTTGAACGGATTGCGGCGGTAGTGTGTCGAAAGTCAACCAAGTAATCGCTCCTTTAAACCACATCACGTAGTCGTAGCATGTGCCCACTAGTCCGAAGCCACGTATACCGCCTACCGCACCGCGAGCCGCACAACAAACTCGTCTCTTACGGCTACCGTTAGCGACAGCCATATTCCCTCGCGGTTCTTTTCGCTTTCACGCATGTGACACGGAGGATACGGAGTTTTGCACCCTTTTAATTGAATCTACACGCGCGTGGATCGTCGTGGATCGTGTGTGTATCTGGCGCACAGTAGTATGATCTTCTCTTGGATATTCCAGTGAATCCCGTGTGGTGAGCGCCTTGTACCGGGTGGCCGAGTCGCTCGCGGCGCGCGAAGTGTGAAGCGGTGTATTTTTTTTTTGCTGTCGCTCTCGCTGCCAGCGTACAGAAAGAGAGAGAGAGAGAGAGAAAGGTCGGCTGTGACGAAGCATTCGCAGAGAGATAGAGAAAGAGAGAGAGAGAGAGAGTGAAAAAGAGAGAGACGAGGAGGGAGCGATCCGGTGTAAAAGGAATCTCGACCGATTTCCAAGGGGACTCCAGTTGTCAGGATGAGTTATTGTACCAACGCGCCCATGGTCACGCACACTTGCGAGACTCTTGTCAGCAAGTGCGAAATCCCGATCATCGACCTCGCTCATATGGGTGAGTAGCTTTTTTTATTTAGGTCTACCGCGTCTGCACGTCGTCGCGCGTCTCGCCCGATCGCGCCGCGCGCGCATGATAGGCCGCGCTCGGTTACTTCGCGGAAACGCTGCGTGAAACACGGGCGTTGACGGCCGTGATTTTACGGGAACGGCAATTTCGAAATTGTTTATACGAACACTCGTGAGGCCACGTCTCTCACACGGTCCTCCAAGCTGATAAAAGAATGCCAGGGGAGCCTCCTCGTGTGCGGCCCGTTCCGTTTGCTGATCGGTGTCGCAAGCTGGTCATAGGTCAGCACGATGACGAAATTAACGAGCACAAAACTAGACTGACGTATGTACTTCGGAATTGCGCTCGAAGTTTCAGATGTCGCAGAAAAACGCGATAACTTCTGTTCTTCGGGTAAACGATGTTTGAAAGTCTGTCCAGGAATCGTACTTCGAAGTCCCAGAAGTTTTTGATTACTATATACAAAAATATGTTATATATAAATTCGATTTATAATTTACCAATATTGCCGATTTTCATTAATGCTGTAGAGTAAACGTTGAATTTTAAGTTTTATCCAGA
This sequence comes from Wasmannia auropunctata, assembly GCF_000956235.1. Classification (NCBI taxonomy): domain Eukaryota; kingdom Metazoa; phylum Arthropoda; class Insecta; order Hymenoptera; family Formicidae; genus Wasmannia; species Wasmannia auropunctata. The sequence continues at coordinate 32,886 of NW_012039230.1, forward strand.
AAACGTTGAGAGACTTAGGGATACTAAATTGAAATTAATCGCATTTAATCGTAATTAATCTAAGTGACAGCTGATAATCTTTGTTAATATTTTCTGATCTTGAAATTTTTCTGAAATCGCTATATTCTTTGTTTCTTCTTCGCTAATAACTTTTACTGCAATCGGAAAAACATTTTACACGTGCGAAAAAGTTTTATCTTGCTATTAAGAAGGTATACATATCGTCGTTATCGAACTTTGATTCAATTTGCCTTCATTTATCACTGCCATTATCTGCCGAGAGGCCTCAACGAGTCATTCAATTGTTGGGATATCGGACATTGCGTAGCGTATTTATACTATAATAATAAAATCTTTTCTTGGAGCTCTGGACTTTCCAGAATGAATTATGTCTAGCCATTTAGCGCAGCACATATAAAAGCTTTTTTTAAATAAGAATCAATAGCAGTCGTTGTATTGAAGCATTATAGGTGACAAATACATAAAGCGTAGTAACAATAAATGACGTTTATTTATTATTGCTGTGTCCGACAAACGCGTCAGTTAACACATTTTGTAGCCTAAACTATCACATTATTTGCAAGTTACAATTATTTCCGAATTACACACACACGAACGCACGCACGCACGCACGCACGCACGCACACACACACGCACACACACACACACACACGCACGCACACACACACACACACACACACACACACACACACGCAAATATTTTCGTCAAATCAGAATTCTATTATATCCTGTAATTCAGTTTTGAGAAATCTATGATTGGAACGATGCTATAACATATATTATAAAGTTAAATATTTTTGATTTAAATGATTTTTAACGGACAAATAGGTTTTGCTTAATTAATCTTGTGTTTCTGTACATTAGTATACAAAACGGTTGATTAGATAAAGCAAAAACATCGTTATTTCCGTTAAAAATTTAATCTTTGGATTCCTGTTTGCTTACAATATTCACGACTCTTATCCATTTCTATATCAATGTAGATTAATTTTAATTCAGTAGTAAATTAGAAAAAAGAGGAAAAGTAAGTGAAACCTAGAATAAAATTAATTCATATTAGTGGAAATACACATCTGTCGAATGTGTCTAAAAAAAAAAAAATTAAAAAACCGAAGAAAATCGGTTGTATTATCATAATCCCGGTTTGTCATAATGTTCCGGTTCTATTTCTTCTTTTAATGTATTTCCGTCTTTTGTGTTTACTCCCTGAGGGATAAAGGTCTTGAGATTAATTTCAAGTAATGTAACAAACAGTTGTTTTCCTGTGCAAATTACATGCACCAATTATAGGCAACGCGATAGTAAAGTATCAGCAGGACACCCTATATAAACGTTCGAGGGCGCCAAGGGAGGGGCCCTTCTTTGTGAGAGGGGCTCTGACCTCAACAGATCGTCGGACCCGCGATAGGCGCCTCCGGTTGCCGCTGGCTGGTTCGTCTGGCTGGTTCGTCTGGCTAGGTGCCTGGCCTCGTTGCCAAGCAGCCGTAAAACCATCGTCTCTCACTCTCGAATCCTCGAAATTCTTCGCGAACCCGAACATCCGGTCCTACGAACGTGGAGACATTGTCCTGTCGGAGTCAGGCGAATTCGCTTCGATTTCTTTCGCTGCCTCCAGCTTTGTCTGAAATTCGCGAACGTTAAAATCATTTTGTAATTTACAAGTTGCGTATTTATGCAGAATTTCGCAACGCGGATAAAGCGTGCTTTATCTCATTAATCAGTCAGTTCCTTCATCATTACTGTTTATCGCAATCCATATTGGCTATTCTTTTTTTTATTTCATTTGTCACGGAAATTAATTGTGACAAATATATTGACATAATAAGGCCCATTTTCATAATATATGGTTAACGAAAAAGTTAACTAAAACTTGAAAGTTAATTAAACCACACTTTAATAAGCTTATAATCAAATAAACTAAAGGTTACGTGTACATCAGTTGAGTTGGCATTAAGTTAACTTGATGGTTAACAATAAGTCCTAATCAAACGTCGTTAAACAATAAACTTCTTGGTAATTTTTAACCTTTAGGTAATCGTACATTGTGAAAATAGACTTAAGTGAGTATTGATTTATGGATTGACCTCAAAATTGATTTATAATCCGAGAAAACAAGACTAATTGATTTATTTGCACAAATATTATGCCCAGCTGTTGAAATACCAACGCCGATTATTTGTTTTGCGGCATCCGTATAGCTTGAATAATTACCTTTCATGATACATTGAAAATTTAATACAACGTAATATTATTTTCTAATACGACCTAAAACGATCCCGTATTCTCTTCTTGTATCTGTGTATCGTAATAATGTGCTTTTTCGAGGAGCATCTGCAACGTGAAAAATTTCTATTAAATAATGAAAGAATCCTTGAGCGCGAAAAATCGTTTCCTTTCTTTTCTTATATCGCGATTTGCCTTTAATGGCCAGAGTAGTAAATATAGTATAATACGTAACGTGTAAAGTTAGTCGCGTACACAGTTGAGCAAATATACGATAAATCGACACTTGGGGCTCCATTTCACGAAGCGAGAACGGGAGAATAGAATCCATTCAGAAATTTTACGAATGTTTCGAAGACTTCCGAGTATCAATTTTATCGGAGTAAAATGATTTTTTTTTCATTTTTTTAGTCTATAATAATCTAGATAATATTTTTGAAGTAGCACACACGCGGAAACTTGTCGATGGTTCAACCGACAAAACTTTCAAATGTCATTTCTGTGACATTATTCTTATGACTTAATCAGACTTCTAAGTCGGTCACTGTGATAGGTTCTAACCGGATATTGTCTGACCTAAAAGGAACGATCTATTCTCATTCAGTTGATATTGGCTAAAGGAGAATGTTTAAAAAAGTCCGATTTTTGGAGCACCTGCGGAACCTTAGTTATCCACAAAAAGTTGTTTGAGACACACATGAAATAGTAAAAATAGTTTTACATCCTAGAAATGCAGGGAAAATAGATTTTTTTCATGTTACGTATATCATGTCTCTTTTGTAAGTCGAATTTTGATACATCACGCTAAAACTTATCATTAATCGGACGTATTGCAAAAGTTTCTCATGATAATTGGCACTTAAAGGTTTTAAAGCTCGCTGATCATGAATCTGTTATTAAAAATGGCAAATTATGGAAATAGGTGATCCAAATTAAATGCACATGTGGCATGCAGTTTTGTACGTAGAGTTGCAATAATCGAATTTTTTATCAAAATTAATCTGAGCATGGTCTTTAAGACACATTAATTACGAATCCATTAATTAAATGGAAAAATCAATGATAGCGGATTTAAAACGGCGATCCAAAGTGTTTGTAGTACCCGATTAAAGTCACAATATATTTTATAGAACAAAATAAATGCGCTATCTTTCTAGAGCTTCTACGGTGCGTTATCAAAAGAGGTAAAGAAAAATTTACATTAAAAAAATTCTGAAGGAAATGGTAGATACTAGACAAATGATAAATACTAGCTGGACAGCCTTTCAAAAAAAGCCTGTTAATAGATGCATTATAAATTGAAAAAAATTCTATGGATAAAAAACATACATAAAACACACAAAAATTAAAACACTAAAGATAAAAAATAATAATGAAGACAGTGATCATCACGTCCTCACCGTTGTCTCTGGATTTGACTGACAATGAGAGTGATCAAGTAGGCCGTTTTCACCTGTCCAGCTAGTATTTATTATTTGTCCAATATCTATCTTTCTTTCAGAAGTTTTTTAATTTAAATTTTTCTGTAATTCTACTTTAACAGTGTACAATAGAAGACCTCGAAAGATAGCGCATTCATTTTGTTCTATAAAATATATTAAACGTAACTTTAATCAAGCACTTTGGATCGCCGTTTGGAATCCGTTATCATTGATTTTTTTCCATTTAATTAATAGATTTGTAATTAGTATGTCCTAAAAAACATGCTCAGATTTATTTTGATAAAAAATTCGATTATTGTAACCCTACGTACAAAACTGCATGTCAAAGTGCATTTTGGATCATCTATTTCCATAATTTGCTATTTTTATTTAATAACAGATTCGTGATCAGCGAGCCTTAAAACCTTTAAGTACCAATTATGAGAAACTTTTGCAATACATTTGACTAATGATAAGTTTTAGCGTAATATACGAAAATTCGACTTATAAAGGAGACATAATATAACATTTAAAAAATCTACTTTTCCTGCATTTCTGGGATGTAAAACTATTTTTGTACATTTCATGTGGGTCCCAAACAATAACTTTTTGTGGATAACTAAGGTTCCGCAGGGGTGTCAAAAATCGAACTTTTTTAACACCCTTTCGTGATGTTGCGCATCGCGCATTAGCCGTCTATACGATTATTAAATTATATAAGGGTAAAGCGTACTAACATTCACACGCATCTGTTGCAATGTCTGTTTGCCATTTAAAGATCGTGTGTGCTATCCAACCAACGCTTGCATGCCATTGATCACCTATACTCTAACGGTTATGAGAGATATATCTAGATATATCAAGCCGATCTGATTCCTCTCCCTCATTGTATTTGGAAATTTCTTCAAATTTCTATGCGGCACGGAAAATATTTGCACTTTTACTTTGATTTTTGACTATCGAGCGAATACTTTGCTCTCAAATGATTTCGCAATAATTGTTTATTTAACATGGAAACGAGAGATATATAATCTTACTTTTTTTCTTTCAACTATGTTTATAAAGTCCAATTAGCTCATCATCGTGCGTCACTCTATCGTTTATAGCTTATTAGCAAAAGTTTTGCTAAACTTTTGTTGCCACGCGAAATGGAACACGTGTTTTCATACTCAAGTCGGCTTAACATGTTCGAATTTACACGTGGCTTAAATAACATGTAACACAATGTTACATGTCACGGCCAATGAAATATTTCGCATCTGGCGGAGCTGGATCATGATTTAATTGCTGAATGTAGAAAAAGTTAATTCGCAAAAGAAATGCGTTGTGATATGTCTCGGTTCGATTTCGTATCGCACGCCTTCCACATAGTCAACTACTTTCACGTGCTACTCTGATTGCGTTCGCTTTGATGCTTATAACGTTCTTGGAATCATTTTATTCTTGTTCAAATGTCAAACAACGACAAATGATGCTCATGAGTTCTATGAGCGTCAAACCGAACTTACATTAGAGTGAGACACGTCATCGGAATATTAATCTTTTCTCAAGAAACGCAAAGTCTTTGGCAAAGTCTCTAAACTCTAATGGAATTATACGATAAAATCATCTATTTTAAAAAGATCAAAAGAATCAACTCGTTGAAGCGTAGCATTTTTCTATTTATGTAAAAATAGAAATGGAACGTTTCTTTTCTTCTGTTTTATTTTGCATGTACAATTTATTTTAATTTCACACAATTTGTCAATAACTTATAACACGCTGACTTAATTTGATATTAAATTTAGCTCTCATAAAACTCGTTTTTTTGTCTAATTGATTTTACCTATCTCGCTTGATGAATCTATCTCGCTTTTAGAGATTTAATATGAAAATGTCTCTGTATATTGTACATGATTTCTGCTTTGTTTTATCTCCTTTTCTTTTTCTGTCTGTACGCTATTAATTAACTAACGTATGTATCACGTACATGCGTGTGGAAGGCTAATGACCATACTAATTGAATTGCGAAATTTTGATACGACAAACACTTAAGGACCTCCCAAGCCACGGAATTTGCGAGACAGTGGGTGCAATGTTATGGCAAGTAGAAACGTGAGAATGTATGATGGAAGTTATGGGATATTATAACTACAAGCCACGTGTAAGATTGCAACGGTTTGTTGATGTCACGGAAATGTGCATGTGTGCATATACAAGAAGAAACATGAGACGGATTCGAGATATCTGTGAGAACGCGAGTTTATTTTTACGCTTCAGACTGTTAATGAAGCGAAATCTAATGTATCCAGTCTGAACGTAAGAATCTATGTGCAGTCTACTTTTTTTTTATTCTAAAAATGTATAATAAAAAGTCAAAGACAAACAGAGTTTGATGCTCTGCAATTTTAAAACTCTTTCTCTTGTATTAATTACAACCTTAGCGCTCTTACGATAACTAGAAATCACAATGAAACGAAATCGTTAAAAAGATATGCAAAAACTGCAAAGCATCCTGATATGGGATGACGCAGCTGGGTGTTCGACGTTGGCATTGTCGAATTGATAACAATACGTGGAGATACAACGATTGCACTTCGTGTCGCAACGAACTTTGCACACGTGTAGAGTATTGCAAAAAAAATATATATATATATATATTTAGATAATGTTTCCTTCATTTGCTACGTTCATTTTTAAAAATGAACACAGATTTAAAAGCTGAAAAATTTTGAAAAATTTATTCGCAAAAAACCATTGTATTAAATTTCTTTTGCGTGTTCATAAATATGATATATGCAAATCAACGCAATATATGTATTTACACGCGCATATCAAATGCATCATAAATTAGACATTGTCGAATGTCAAGATCCTTATCGCCTTTGTTATAAAGAAAATGATTCTTGATCCTGATGATGAATTTCCTCTTGTTCATAATTATTGCAGATACGTCATTGCAGTTTTTGTATGTTTTTCCTACATTTCTACGCAGAAATTATAAAATGCACATTTCCACGAAAGGCGAATTGCCGCATTAAAAAAATGGATTAAATGGCTTTTAATCGTTTAAATACATTTAAGATTGATGTATTTTTTATGAATTTATTTGTTCTCGTCACAATTACGAATTTACACGACTAAGTGTTTGACGTAGCTTCGGTTAGAAACAAAATTATTCTGCTAATTAATCTTAATATAAAAATATTGATTTGAAAAAATAAGGAAAAAAGAAAATATAGCAGGAAGAGAGAAGAGAAAGAGAAATAAATTGGATAATAAGACTTTCTATTTGTCTATAAAAAAATTCAATATGTCTTAAGTGAGTTTTTTATTTTAATTGTTGGAAAAGATAAAAAAATTTAAGGGTTATTTAAAAATAAAATATTAATGAAGTATTCAAAACCTGACAAGAGTAGCAAGATTTTATTGTCAGTGCTGAATACTGTTTAAAAATAAATATTATACATAATGCCGAATATTTTGATCTCAATCAGCAGTAAGTTCTTGCTAGACTTTGAACGCTCTTTTGTTTATAACATTTATTTATATTATAAGCCTACTTTATATTTATTATTTCAAAAATTAATCTTTACACATAGATATATGTCTATGTATACACATTAGTTATATTCTCTCTAAAGTAAAATTTATATTTATTACGGATTTATTAATTAGTTGAACATTTCGCTCATTTGCTGCAACAATGATTTAACTCAAAAATTGTAATTTTTGAGTCGTCTGCAAAGAAAAGAGAATTCTGATGAAAATTGAATACACTAAATGAAGAATTAATAATACTGTCGTTCCTTTATAATCAGTAGATCAAATTATAATACCAAATTAATCACATATTTAAAAATTATATTACAAAATTTTAATAGTTTAAAACATTCAAACTGGAAATTTTTTTTTGAGTTATGTCGTTGTTGTAGCAAATGAAACGATTTGTGATAATACGTAGCCTAGATGTGACTCTTTTCATGTCATCTATTGAACGTGAATGTCATTTTATTTGAATATATTGACACTGTACTTAATGTATCAGCAAATACGCTTGAAAGACTGTAAGAATACTATAATAATATAGTTGAATTTTTGAACTGTTAATTTGAACTGTTGACGAATTTATAGATAAACATGCTCAATTCAGATAAGTACCCATACATAAATGTACACATATATTATCAATAATGTAGAACAAAGATTGAATCTATTGCTATAAATATCAAATATCGACAAAATAAATATTTTACTTGCATATTTTACCGAACAAGTCTATTTTAGAGCAGTGTAACGTCCTATTCAAAGATATATACTTACTTATAAGACTTTTTCAATAAAGTCCGGAACACATTGTTACAATAACATACGCGCACACACATACACACACACATACACACACACATACACACACACGTTGTTATTTCAGAAAAAGTAAAAAGAAAAAAAATTAATTTTTTGGACTAAAATAAAAAGATCTTTTAAGGAAATTCTGGGAATTTATTTTAGTTCTTATGTTAATACCCGAAACTTTCACGCTATATCTAGGCCATCTAGGGTATTCACTGTGAAATTTCGTATGCATAATAAATGGTTCTCTATTATCTTTATCTTTTAAGTCTCTTTATTCTAACAATAGCCTGTTCAAGGGTTAACATTTTTCCTTATCTTTTTTCTATCAACTGTTTAATGATTTATGTTTTAATTTTGAAAGTCTTTTATTTGAGCAGTTACGTGTATTTAGTGTTTTATTATTATCTATTTTCAAGATGTAGGAAAATGGAATTCTTAGCAACGTAGCCCGAGATCAAATCGAAAGGAAGAAAGGCGTTAGAATTGGCTATATGTTAGGAATTCCCATAATCAATTCTTTTAATATAAAAGAAATATAAATCTTTTGAGAAAATGTGCAAACTGCAACTAATCCGTGACAAGCACATCTACATCTTCAGTAGACTTGCCCTCAAAATTAATGAAATATTGTAAATGTCTTTTGTAACTTCTGAAACTTTTTTTTAAAACAGCATTTTTACTGTCTATAGCATACGTATACAAGTAAGTTGTTTCTTTGAATATTTAGATTAAAATCTTTCCTTTTCCCGTTTTTCTAATATAAAATAATGCATGTGGATGTGTACCAAGGTATTCCGGATATTGAAGGCGTGTAGTTAGGTTTAATGCTTATAAACTCGAAATTTTTCACAAATAATTAAAAGTGAATTGTTGAATTTGCGTATAATTGTCCAAATAATGAGGATTCGAAGCAATATTTAGCCATTTGGCAATATTTAACCAAAAACATCAAAATATTGAGTGAAAAGTTGTAATGGGCACTTGGGTACCCAGGTATTGATATAAAGGTTAATGTCCAATTAAATAAATTGCGAATTTATACAAGATTTGCATCAAATCAAATAATTAATTCAGAAATACAAAGTAGCTGTCAATATGGATCAAGCGATGTAGTAGCGTCGCGATGCCAAGTAAATATATAAAATTAGACATTTCTTTGTCATTTATTATTATATAATATCTGGAACATATAAATATCCAATAACATTCACGGAGATGATACAAAATTGATAATGTTTGCGAGTGTATTGCACAATTGCCAGTAGACTATATATCGTGCACCTTCGAAGTCGATGTCCGGTAACGGTATACCTGATCGTTATACTCTAGGCGAAAGTATCGGGGAGTCTGTCGCTACCAGGAGAAACTCCAACGAATATTTTCTCTGCGATTATATGTACACCCTAGAAACGGCTCCCTGTCTTTAGTTGCACCTACATGTATTGTATGTCTACTACGCAGAAGAAGAATATTCGATTACTATGCGGGAAAGTTTCGTTTGTACGGAAATTAAATTTGTGTTTTATATTAAACATCGGCTTTGTATCCCTATTCCCTCTGTCGTTAACTCTTAATAACCTACCCCTTGAAATCACGTTTTTAAACATATTTTTAACCATATTGCGTGCTAATTTATACTTCGAAGTTAAAAAGGAGGGTACAACTTTTAGGCGTTTTTGCTACTATTCGGGGAATTGTTTTATTTCTACATTTTCTTATGTATTTTTCTTCATAGAACCAAATATTATCATTATAATAACGCTAGATTTAAGGAAAATTTGCTAGATTGAAATAAAATCTTTATTTGCATTGTTGAAATTGCTAGATATAGCGCTCAGTTATATTATACTTCAATAATTTAAAAATTAATTCATAATCGGACTAAATGCGAGTAATATATATTGCATCGCAAAACTTAATTAGATTATATTTTTTACTATAACATTTGTTACAAAAAAAAATTAATAATTAATCTTATAAGAAATATGAAAACTTGAAACTACAATAGTACAATTATTGCAATAATAATTTTAACTAATTATTATTATTGCATTTACGAATTATTTTGTATTTCCAGATTCGATTTATATCGAATATAACATATTGATAATTGAAAGTAAATTAAAAATTACTTTATTTAAATAATTATTAAATAACGAGATGCTCTCCTTATTTTCATTTGGATTTGGGACCGACAATGGTTAAGTTACAGCATATTTACATATATATATGCATATCGAATAATAATATATTGATAATTGAGAATAAATTAAAAATTTTCTTATTTAAAAAATGATCAAATAACGAGATGTCCTTCTTTTTTCATTCGGACTTGGGACCGACAAAGGTTAAATACATATATGTGTTTATGTAAATATGTAAATAGATGTAACTTAATCATTGCCGATCCTAAGTCGGAATGAAAATAAGGAGGGCATCTCGTTATTTAATCATTTTTTTAAATAAGACAATTTTTAATATAGTATATATGTAAATATGTAAATAAGAGATGCAACTTAACTATTATCGGTCCCAAGTCCGAATAAAAATAAGGAGAGCATCTCATTATTTAATTATATTTAAATAAAATAATTTTTAATTTACTTCCAATTATTAATATATTATGTTCGATATAAATCGAATCTAGAAATACAAAATAATTCGTAAAGAGGATTAGTTAGAATGCAATAATTGATGTATTATCATAGTTTCAAGTTTTCATGTTTCTCGTAAGAATAATTAATAATTTTTTGTAACAAATGTTATAGTAAAAAATATAATTAACGTTTTGCGATACAATATTACTCGCATTTAATCCAATTATGAATTAATTTTTAAATAATTAAATATAACTGACAGCGATTTCAACGATGCAAATAAGGATTTTATTTATTTTATTTTAATGTACTAATTTTTCCTTAAATCTGGCGTTATTATGACAATTTTCGGTTTCTATGAAAAAAATACATAAGAAAATGTAGAAATAAAACAATCCCCGAGCGGTAGCAAAAACGCTTAAAAGTTACTCTCCTTTCTTTAACAATTTTATTGTAGCTGTTACAAAAAGTTGAATACTATATAATTAGCGTGATTATCGTAATAACAATTATGATTTTGTTCTACTTTTTTCTCGGAGAATATCAAATGACATTTTACTCTTTAAAATTATTAACTATACATTCGCTAAAAAAACACAGATAAACAATAAGTGACATTTAGTATCAGATATATTTAAAATACGAGGGTCGTTCAATAATTAATGAGACAAACTGCAATAGCGGAAAAACTACTGAATATTATTAGATGAAACTTTCTGAGGGTCAAGTATTGGCAACCTTGGAGATTCAATCTTAAATTCAATCAGCTGTTTGAAAGAAATAGAAGTAAACATTAACTCTTTTGCTCATTTTAAAATGTCAGTTCCTCTCGAAACGTGTCCGCCAGAAGAGCAACGTTCAGTGATAAGATTTTTGTTAGCCGAAGGTGTGAAACTAACCGAAATTTACTCGAGAATGTTGAAACAGTATGGTGAAAAGTCGGTCAAGACTTCAACCGGTCGTCCAGAGTGGTAACGATCGGTGACACTTGTTCTGCCCGAATTAAACTGTCCAATCCACTTATACACGACACGTTTTCGCGGCTTAAACACTTTTCACCATACTGTTTCAACATTCTCGAGTAAATTTCGACCGGTTTTACACCTTCGGATAACAAAAATCTTATCACTGATGCACTGTTGCTCTTCGTACACGTTTCGAGAGGAACTGACATTTTGAAATAAACAAAAAAGATTATGTTTACTTTTATTTCTTTCAAACAGCTGATTGAATTTGTCCCCAAGGTTGTCAATTTGACCCTCAGAAAGCTTCATCTAATTATATTCAGCAGTTTTTCTGCTATTGCAGTTTGTCTTGTTAATTATTGAATTATTTTAATACTATTAATTTAATTATTATATATAGTAAAATCGGAAGAGATTTAAATTTATATTATAGCAGAGATCGAGAGAAACATTTTAAAATAAATCATTAATGTATCGAACTTTTTCTTTTGACAAATCAAAACAAATTCGATAAACTCATTTCTTGTCGCTTCGATATATGATTGTAAACATTTTCACCACGTGGCGAGATGGTTCCATCGTGTCAGAAACATCGTGTTTCGAAACATTTCTTTCTGAGCGTGACAGAAAAAGATGTAGACATTTATAGATTGATCGAGATTGAACATCATCAGTTGGCCGTTGCAGTTCGATTGAGATTAGACATGCGGAATCTATTATTAAAGGCCGACGTTTCTCTTATGGTTTCACAGTATTAGTACGGCTTTGTCGGCGACGATTCTTTCGCACGAGGCCACTTTGGCGTCGTGCCCGTGGCCGATGTACGCCTCGAGGACGAAACGAAAGCAATCCTTCTATACCTTTGTCGTCATCATTGCGTCGCGATGCTGCCAAAATAGCGAACAAAGTAGAATGATGCTACATCCCGCTGACGTCAACTGCACGGAATACACATCCCGAGGAATTTATATATAAAATATACAATTGCGGGTTTTCTCATAACGATGATTGTACCCAAGAAGTCAATCAGCATATATATAGATACGGCACATGCTATAAAATAATATTTTTCCTTTTGTTAATATCGCATATTTCTTACATTCGAGTATAAGAGAATTATATTGTATAGTCACGTAGAAGAAAATTAGATAAAAAAATTATATAAATGCCATGCGTTGCATTAATATTGATGCAAGACTCTCTTTTACTGAAGAATATTTCTGTGCTAATATTATTAATATTTATATTAACAATAAAAAATCTAAATAAATTATTTTACAAATAATAAATTAGTTACTATTTTCAAATTAATTGCTGTCAATCGATTTAAAGAGATTAAAAAAGATACGCGAGGATTAATTGTCGTAAACTTCTATAATTATGTTGAGTCTACTCTAGAAAACCGCGAAACTTTGAGGGTAATTTTTAATGTCAAACGCATGACCGAGAACATAATTTAATCGCCAAATGCATAACCGAGAATAAGAGTTAATCGAGTGAACACTGGCCGGGCAAATGTAATAATCGCCAGTGCGATACGCATGCAAAGTGTATATCTACGATTTGTTTCTCCTCTCATCGCTCATGGACGGATCTCATTACGACATGAGGCTCGGGGACGATGGCTTTCTCGAGAATCATGACCTCGCGTTGGCTTCCAAGGCTTACGCCACTAACCGTTTATTATTTTTACTATTTATTTTTACTAATTCGGTGATGCAAAATTACGACAACAATGAACGACGTTTATCGTTTGCGACGTGTTAACGCATATAAGTGAATTAAAATTAACTCGTGTACATAAGATTAGATGTAAACACGTTATATTTCGATACTTAATTTTATAATTGTTTCATTAACATTTCACTTCAGCTCTATTTTGCTTTGTAAATTGAAATGAAAGTACTGATATTTTTTTAGTGCAATTTTATAGCATATTCTAACAATCGTAACAAAGTGGTTGCGGCAAACGGAAATGCGACAGTCATTTTCTTGTATTTTAAATAATATTTTTTAATATTATTTTATTGTTTGATTAAGTAAAAAATAGGAAATTATGAATGAGACATGATTGCGATCATTAAATATAATTGCAATTGCGTGTAAGTGCAACAAAAAGGTGAACCTGTTTGCTGGTTTTGTTTTATTTACTTCACTATTGGTCTCAAATGCATACTCTCAATGTCAATAAACGCTCATTGAGCGAAAGACTTAGTCGATCATCAATGCAGCTGGCATCGGTATCGCATGTCGCTTAGAGACTAGAGTTGTGAAATTTAATACTAAGTACCTCAACGCTTCCTTAATCCATAATCAGCGTTCGGCGTAATCTGAACTTTTTTAACATTTATATGCTGTGATATTAAACTAGAGTGTGTATGTGTGTGCGTTCTTGTTATATGTATAATGTATATGTAATATGCTTTACATATATACATATTAATATTATACAAGGAGGGGAAAAAGACTCCTGACATGCAGGAGTTGCATTTTTTAAAAGCAATTTTCTTTACGCCAAATGATTCATCTAATTATTCTGCGCATAAAATTATTAAGATAGGATTATTAAAAATTGAATGTTTTACAAGATATCTTGTATTTTATACCAAAATATTGTCACATTCATGTCTCATAACTTGGAAAGTCCTGAACGAAAAAGTATTTAATTATAGTGTTTTGCAAAGCTCTCGAAATAAGCTACAAGAATATGTAATAAAAAATGGAGGTTTGCATTCAAAAATTTCAAAGTGTTTTTTATGTGACAACGCTATTCAACAAAGCACACTACCCTTGTTATATAATGCGTCTCTTAAAACCCTATAATTTTAGTATGAAACATTTTTCTCTAAAATGCTTTGTTATCGAGATATTTTAAGGGTCCGGGATTTTTTCCCCACCTTGTATATACAATTATATATATAATATACATATAATATACATATATATTAAGCTTAAGAATATTGTGTGTGCATAATGCATACAACAGTTGACATTATTCTGCATCTTTCGATATATTATTTTTCAACGCAAAAATTCGCATAAGTGAATCACACATAAAAATTCCCGAGAAATGAGTTAAGAAGTAATCGTTTTAGCAAATGAGCGACGAATAAGCGCAGTAGTTCCTCTTTTCGCGCAATTTTATTTCTCGTCTCTGTATTCAAGCGTACTCTTACGATTTCAGGCACGGAGAGATGCCCTCAGAAGGGAGTCGTGAAGCTAGTGGCCTCGAAACTGCTAAGGGCGCTGTCCGAGAAAGGATTGGCCTTGCTCGTCAACCATGGCATTCCAGAGTGCAAGGTATAATGAGAAAAGAGGGAGGAACGCGTTTGAAAAAACGATTAGCGATCACAAGGCTTCTTTTGATTGATCCAGGCGCCAGTGTTGTCGGTCTAGCCGATTTCCGCCGTACGCACTGTCGCAACTTACCGTCGTGACCGAATACCTAATTTCAAACGCCAATTGAAACAAGTCGAATAACTTATAGCGCTTCCTTGCAATATCGAAACAATGTTCAAAATTCATGTCTAAAAAATAATTATTCCGTCAATTTTAAATTTTTTATTTTAGCGATAATCGTTTTATACATCAGACGTCCGAGAATATATTAAAGAAACTTTTCAGAATTGGAAATTTTGCTGAAAAGTTTAGATAAATATATACGTTCTTAATTGTAATTTACAAGGACAAGTAATTAATAACAATTAGTTAACTAAATCAAAATAAGCTCTGATACTAAAATATTATCTGTACATAATTAATAATATACAATTATTTTTGTTGATATCAATTTTCGGTACATACGGCTGCAGTTCTGGTTATAATTAGTTAACAATAGCAATTAATCTTTTTTTAAGAGAAAGGAGAGCAGAGGAATGTTCGAATTTCACTATTTACATAAATTTAAACTTAATCTTTTTTACGTTATCGACGCTTATCTCAGAATTCGATATCTTAGAGCATCGGCCAAGTAATAGTTGCATTTTCAAGGGCCTTACGATAAACACAATGCTCGTTGCGCGATGGCCTTGCCGGCTATCGGAAACTTAACTGCGGGTGATATCGCAACGATGTATTGCAGTATTTTGTGCGATAATCCGACCCGCAACTTACGGACTTGTAATCGCGAACGTTCGTCGGTGCTGAATAACGCGGTCGTAAGAATATTATTCGCACGCGCGAGAAAACATACGCTGCACTGGGAAAAAAAAAA
>NW_012039230.1:48680-66878 GCF_000956235.1 Wasmannia auropunctata
AAAAAAAAAAAAAAACGTGCAGACGTGCCGCTAATACATCACTACAGGAAGATAAGACGATTTCTCAAGGAAACTTTTGTATAAAGTATCGTCTGAACGAATCAAAATCTCGATTTGACCCTCATACATTAATGAACGATATAGCCAGAAGATTCATTAAAATGCGAATAATCGCTTATCACTTAAGACAAATATATCGGATGAGGCTGACGCGAGTCATTAAATTTAACAGGCGTGCTCTTTGTCCAACACATTTGATTTTTCGTGTTATCAGTCAGTATATATTATCGGAATTAATGTCGGAATTAACGTAAGCCCGCGAATCGCTCTTTCTCTTCCTTGATACTTTTTCTAGATACGTAGAAAGCCGATATTTACGAGATTAACCGTCGGCTTGTATCTCGATTGAGCTGATTACTGTTTACCAACGTTTACCAAATTCGAAGCCATTGTAGTGCTCCAGATTTCAAAGTTTACAAAAAGAAAAATCATCGCGTGTCTTCGATCATTTTTTACTGTGACAGATCTCGCGATCGAGTCACAGACCGTGAAGCGACGACGACAGTAGGTAATACGCGGCAGAATATGCTGCAGGAACAGACGGTGCACTTTGTGTTCCGTCCGTATTGGTTTCCATTTCCAGTTATTGAAATAGCTCGCGGATAAGTGCGCGCAAACATGCAACAATGCAATTGTTATTCCGGCGAACGGAATTAGGAGCGATAATCCTCGGGGTTTTTCCTCCGTCGCTGCCGCCACATCTTTTCTCGCATTATGTAATGAACGCATATGCGATATTACGCCATCGATAATACCAGAATAAACATCGTGCCCGATCATCTTCCGTGGAGAGGTGCCGCCCGTATAGCCGCGTGACATATGACCCGCGCGTCAGCGCGTGAATCACTTTCTGTTCTTGGTCACCGATAGGTACTCCGTGACATTACTTTCTCGATCTTATCTGTCATTCGGGGAATCGAAGATCGCGCGAGTGCCGCGAACGTCAGCGTGTTATGAAACCTTACCCAACTGTGCTGTGACGTTTAATGTGCCGTCGCGTGTATTTAATATTGCAAAGGAAAAAAAAAGAATGTAAAGGTGCGCGATTGAGATCGAAAGAAATCTCCGCCAAAGCTCGACGCGATTTATTCGCGAGCAATTTGAATTGCTAAGTTTGAATTAAAAATGAGATCACTCGTGCGGAAAATTGTAAAAAGAAAACGCATAAACCGCTCACGAGCGTATCGTTTCCTCGACGATTTATTCGAGAGCGATTGTTTGCACAATTGCGATGTAGGAGCGATGTCGCAAAACTGTGGCTCGCGCTGACGTTCTCTTTGTGAAAACACTAATTCCTTACTTTGCTTTCATCTTTCTCTTTTTTTTTCTTCTTTAAAATTCGTCCTCAATTGGACTTATCGGTCAAAGATATCCGATTTGCCATTCGCGAAACTGCTTATTACCGAATGTAACCGGAATATCATGGCAATGTATACCTCCGCATTACGCACGTTACTCGAAAGAGCGTAATGCGAAATCTGAAAGACGCGATTATAGTTGTCGAGATACAGAAGATACGCGAATCTCCGAATACTCAGGAAAAATTATTGTTCCCGAGAACAATAATTTTCATCAAAAGTGGACTTTCTCATCGCGTAAATATCTATTCTTATTTTTCCGTCGCATCTTGTTCACACCTATAACGGCGTCGAATCTTTATAGAAATCCAATTTAATATTACTTTTAGCGAATTCAGTTGCTAGTGCGCAATTAGTGCACATTAAAACCACACAAATCGAATAAATATGTGTGTATTATTGTATTATTGTACTATTTGGTAAAATATATGCATTTTATCTTTCACTTTTATAATACATTGAGATTAGAGCAATGTATACAACAGTGTCTTAATGTGCGCTGAGTGCGCAATCGAATTTGCTTTTAATTTTGAGTACTAAAAGTACAAAATAAATATAGTCGAATCTCGATAACTTGAACCTCTCTCAACTCGACAACTTGAAAACCTTTATAAGATGAAAATTTTGTTCATTCTCTTCCGCTCCAGTGCGAAAAACCTCTATAAATCGAAATAAAATCGAATTATTTGTCCGATATTTAGACGTATTATTTTATCTCTGCGAACAACTCGAATTTAAAGCCAGATCTCTATACAAGTCGAAGTTCACTTCTATAAATCTTCTATTGTCGCTGCCTTTATATTTCAAAGTTGATTGTAACATGAGTAATAGCCTGGTATTTGTTTTATGATTACATTTATTGTATGTACGCAATAAATAATTCACTAGCTATCAAATATTGAATTTTTGTCCTTTAAAAGCCAATATAATCGGAAAATGATAAACTATCGTACAAAGCCTCCGTAAGTCGAATTTTCATATGTTATCTCTCTTTTACTCAAATTTCGATAAGACGAAAACTTTATAACTTAAAGAGAAAGCTCTTCCCTTGAGATTCAAGTTATCGAGGTTCGACTGTAATTAATCACTATCTTCCAGTATTAAGTATGTCATTTATGTATTTATGTTTGCAGATGAAGGCAGCTTACAGAGCTCTAGACGCATTTTGCGAGCTACCAGATGAAACGCGAGCAAAATACGAACGCGTTTCGCCGGATAATCACGGCTATGTTAAACCAGGCACGGAGAAGTAAGTTGGAAAATTGCATTCTCAAATTGTTCCCGTAATTCATTTCGCCGCAATTCAATTTAATGAATTTAATCTCTTTTATTAACCAATTGCGATTTGTAACTCGATAATGATACAGCATATAGTACTCGAACATTTGCGATTTATATTCTGAAAATAAATTCTAATAAAGTTGATCTGCATTATTACATAATTATATGTTGCTTATAGAGGCAAATTATTTTTTTTTAATGCATGAATATTTATACTTTAAATAATTAGTTTTTGTGCACGTATTTTTTTTTAATTTATGGAATTTGCGTGTTGTCTTATAAATTTTTATCGGCGTTTTATTTAAATTAAATTTATTTTCCTACATGATTAGATTTTCGGACGAAATGGAACTTCGCCACGCTTTCAACGTGACCGGATGTGGACGAACCCTGCCGGAAGATGAGGTTCATGGATTTAGATCAGCGGTGGACGAATTGACACGCGATTTCAAGCAACTGGCCACCATGCTTCTTACCGTAATAATTCCGGATTTGTTTAATTTCATTTCCGTTTATGAATTTAATTCCTGGATTTTCTTGATTATTTTATCTCTTTCTGCAAACATCTTCGCTCTAACGTTATCATTTTAATTCTTTCGAGATTAGAGTTTCCCGAGAAGGGTCTTGTCGTGTGTTTGATCTTTGAATTGCAATTCACAGCGACTTCATTAATCAATGAGAACGGTCTAGTCTTCATGTAGAATCTAATAAACGTTACAAACTTGATTCGGCTGCAGGCTCTGTCCGTGGGTTTGGAACAGTCCCACGACTTCCTGCTGTCCAAGCACGCGCATATACTCCGCCCTGGTAACGCGTCCACCCTGCGTCTCCTCTACTACCCGCCACTCGGTACACCGATACAAGGACTGACCCGATGCGGCGCCCATTGTGACTATGGCACTTTCACTTTGTTGGCACAGGTATGCAGATTGCGGCATTACATTACGCGCCTTGAAACTTACTGTCTGGTGTAGTTCATCCATTAGAAGGCTACAAGATCATAAATAATTTCCTAGAAAATCCGTTTCACGACGCTTTGAGCACGTAACGCATCATAAATTTTACGTATCTTTACAATTTCGACGGAATTTTGATACAGAGATATCTTGGTACGTTCATTCGCGCAATACGGCGCGCAATCGTTTTACGATAAGCGACTCTAACCGTTATTAAATAAAACGTGAAGGTATTTAAAAGCGTACAGAAAAGGTGTTAGGGAGGAATTAAAACATAATGAATTATTACTATTAAACTAATAATTACTATTAAACATTAAAACAGAAGTAACGTAGTGTATCGTGTAAGCTAAGATTGAATGTCAAGTCAATATAAAAGTAACGTTATATTATTATACAATACACATATGCACAGATCGCTACTAATTACGAATGATTATTAATTATATAATTTCTATAAGATAATCAAATAATTTCAGGACTGCGAGGGTGGCCTTGAAATGCAAACTGGCGAAAGATGGGCTAGAGTGGGTCATCTCCCAGGTGCTATATTGGTGAATACTGGCGAGTTACTGGGACACTGGACCAACGAGCAGCTTCCAGCACTCAGACATCGCGTCGTTATGCCGGAACACTGCGGCCGCGGCCGTCATTCCATCGCTTTCTTCGTGCATCCAGACGACAATATTCCCATCGACCCATTAGATACAAAGATCACTATAGCCAACCAAGAAACAACTCCTTGCCGCCTCCAGAAAAAGAAGCGTAGCGTCCTTACAGCATATCAGCACCTTCAACGTCGTTTTCGCGAGACTTACGCGTCCTAATGTGTTGCATGCTGAATATTCCATCAGGATCCACAATGGACCTGGAAAATAAGTCTTTATATGGAGCAAAGAAATAAAATTTCACGGAAATTCGAAAGAGATCGATTTTACGGACAGTGAAATTAAGATTAACACAAGCTACGTGTTTTAGTGTTGACCAATTATATTTTGCTGTACATTGCTCGATATATATTACAAAAAATATATGCTTAAAAAATGTTACATAGAATATCCATTCCATTTAAGGTAAACGAACACAGGAAGGATAAGTTGTCGATATTTTTAATTCTGATAAATCTTAATGACATAGCTTGGATGTCTTAATTTCACGATTTTCGTTCAAGAATCAGTATCTTCACGAAGCAAAATTATGCAACTGAATGTTAAAGAAAGGTAACAGAAGAATGTAAAAGAAGATTACGATTCTCAGGCAATATAATAAATAAATTTGTACTTAATTTAAAAATTTCTGTTATTACTGAACCAAATAACTAACTCGAGTGAAGAGAATAGATGATTGTTTTGCTTCATTTAACCTTGCAATCTTTAAAACCATTTAGAATCCGGGATCCCAGTCAATTTCCTGCGGTTTCTGATACGTCTGGTAACAAAATAAAACGTCCCCGACTTTGAAAGTTACTGTGGGATCTTCGAATTTCAAATCGCATTCCATATTGATCTTGATCCACATTGTACTTGATAAGTAAATGGAACATTTCATTTCTTTTTCAGAATTTTCAGTTTTAGTTAATTAGTCAAGTATTTTTTTTATCGGTATAGAGGATTTCCTGTAAGAAAAAAAATATTATATAAACATAGATCCTAAAGTACCTTACTAGAAAGTTGTAATAAAAATATCTAGAAATCTACAGGAAGTAGGTCCTAAAACTTTTACTAAAAAGTTGTAACAAAAATATTTAGAAATCTACAAGAAACAATTTTTCTATAAAAGAATTTATATATTACCACTCATATATTACAATTAAACTGATGTTAAAAATTGTTTCTGTTATTTCTGAAACAGCATATGGATTTTTATATGCCACGATTGTTAAGAAAATCGATAACGCTGCTCCTCGTAAATATAGCTCAGTCAGTGATAAATTGCATTTCAATATTACATAAAACTTATATATTAACATAAGTTATGTAAGAACAACTTATGTTAACATGCGGACAGCAATTTTAAATGCAAACTTAGATGAAAAATTGTTTCCCGCAGATTTAATATTTTTACTATAACTTTTTAATAAAGCATTTCAGGACCAATATTTATATAGTATTTTTTTCTTATTTGGATTAAATATAGAATTGTTTTATTATTATTAGGTTTAATTCTTAAAAAATTAAAAATAGTATCACTTGAATTTTATTTTAAACTTGACACATTCAACTATAATTTTACTCTTTTAATTTGATACAGCAATTTTTTTTCGAGCTCGAACGCGTAGACTAGTTATTTTTCTGATCTCTTTGTAAAATTTACCTTTTTTAAAAAACCTTTTTTCTAATTTTGTATTGTAATAGCTATATATACATGAGATTTTTTTTTCAAGTCTTGATTAACTTAGGTTGTGTTTAGACAAACGTCATTTAAATTATTTAGCACGATTTATATAAATATATGGATTTATATAA
The DNA here is from genome assembly GCF_000956235.1 of Wasmannia auropunctata. Classification (NCBI taxonomy): domain Eukaryota; kingdom Metazoa; phylum Arthropoda; class Insecta; order Hymenoptera; family Formicidae; genus Wasmannia; species Wasmannia auropunctata. The sequence goes on from NW_012039230.1 coordinate 54,801, forward strand.
ATCTCGCGATTATTAGTTGCTTTCTATACATTTGGAAACCTTTGTATATAAATTCCTATCTTTCTTTCATATCTACGTTTCTGCATTCTATTAAACTATTTCCTTTTGAATCTTTATATTTCTTTCTCAATTAACTTACACTTGATCTCAATTCTTTTTTCTTTTAATCTGTCCATAAATTTCTACATGTATAATTTTAACAAAAATATTTCTCTTATGCTTCCTATCTAAATTTATTCTATATTTTTTTAAATTCCTTTAAGCATTCCTTCAATGTTTTATTAATCAAATTCTTAATAATCTTTTCTTTACGGCAATGCTAGAAAAACGTCCGAGCTTCTCGATCGGCATCGCTATTTTATCGATGATTTGTGCATATATGCGTGCGACATTGATGTGTAGTAATGTGTTTATATTTAATACCATGTCAATATCGCACATACATCGTAACAAATTTCGTGCAAAATTTCTCGAATATTAAATCTAAATCTAATTCTACTAAATGTTGTTTTTTCATGTAATCTATTAGTTTAATTATTGTAGTTTCATTAGTCGAATTGCATAGCTTTTACATCAAGCACATCTTGTTAACAATTCTAGTCGCTGCATAGAACTAAGAAATGGTAAAGATCTGAATTATAAAAAATTTTTTTTATTTTAAATTACAAGCGTTCGACACGTACTAATGCATATACTTTAATTCTGGATTTTCAAATCTATTAAAATAATACGTAGAAATCTTTACGCAAAAATTATTGTGTTTAATCGATAAAACAAATAAGTCTTCAGTAGTTCGTATAACTTACTCTTCTTCTCACTTCTCTTCTTTTGTGTTTTTTTCTCTTTCCTAACTTATACATATATTCCGTTCCCATCATGGCGATCGTTTTATGTTCTCTTATAAAATCATCGATTTTTCCATGCAAGAATTAATAAATCCCATTTACTATTTCTTTAAAGACTTAAAGAAAATTCCTACATTTTCTCATTTACTTCCTTCTCTATTAATGCTATATCATCTTAATGTTTTTGCGAAAATTGGAAATCCAAGATTACGAAAAAAATTTTTTCTTCCACTGAAAAAAAACTTACATATTCTGCAATATAAGCTAGTCCATAAATTCGTATGTACTCATTACACAGATATTTATAATTATTTTTTTATAAGTAAAAAATATTCTAATATATAAAAAATATTTCTAATTAATACATGTATATTGATCTATACTAATATATTTGACTCATAAATTTTTAATATTTAGGATGAAAATTAAAGATTAACGAAATTTTAACAAAACTTTAGTTATATAATACATACATATATATAATTTAATCGTAAAAACGAAATAAAAGATACGAAAATTAAAAGATTATGATAGACAATGACCATGTTCAGCAGACAAAGCAGATCAGTGAGCGCTTACTGATCAAGACTGCTGAACGTGGCCAATGATCTTCCTTAATCTCTTAAAAAAAATCGTTGCTATATTTATTTAAAAAAAATCAATATTTTTAATTTACAACATTAACTAATAATGTTTAAGCACTATGGGTGTGTATGCAGCTATAGCTTATCATTTCGCGGAAACTCACTAATTATTGAGAATTCTGGCTCTGTTTTCAATAGTTCTATAGTTCCTGATAGATTAAACAAATAGTTGTAGCCATTAAAAAAAACACACATAAGTACAATATAAATTGAGACGTCAAGTTCACGTAACGTCTCATTTTGTCCTGCGAAATTTTATATAGCAGATTTATGTAGGATTTTGAAAGATTTATAGTTCTATATGAGTTTTAGAAAGAATTCTGGCCATAAAAGTTACTTTCTTAATACTTTAATAATTTTTATCCCACAGAAAATCGTATTTATGGGAATGCTAACTTATTCTCTGACAGCTCTGTTAATTCTATGATAATTCTCGCGTAGTTCTAAATGTGTCTAATCTCTTTCTAGAGTTCTGATCATATACACAATTTATTAATTTTTATTACGCGAGAAAGCCACATTTACAAGTATGAGTGAAACGTCTAATTTTCATTAGCGCGCAAAATTTTTATCAGCGTCGAGTACGCTGTTCTTCGAAGACTTAAAAGAAGCACTCAGAATCATGGTATTTCAATATTGTTATTATAAAGATCCGCACATTTTGCAAAATACATAAATTCAATTCATCTTAAACTTATAAATAACATTCGCCAACGCGCACTAGGCGCCATTCGCCATTTTTTCAAATGAGATTTAAAAGAAACAAATATATATAAAAAAAAGAAAAGATACAGGGCTACTTTACTCGCAGATAAATATATTAATAGGATCAGAATTTGTGATTAGAAATCATTATTGTACACAGACTTCTATAGAATATCTAGATCGCTAACGTAGCTATAGTTTGTTACTATGTTTACCTATGTCACATCATAAATCATATACAGTGCTTCATAAATCACATACAGTATTTTATGAAGTAGTGTGAATTTAATAATATTGGTTAAACTTTTGACGTTTTTGAATGTAATCTATCACTAGGTACTGATGTTCGCTATCGCCTCTCTCGAGTTACTTGGCTTTATTTCATTTCTCGGAGCTAGTGATTTAAGATATTCTATAGAAATCTGTGTTATCGTTACGGCCACGGTAATAAATTTCATACGCGAGGTTGAACTTCCTTCATTTGTTTAGAACATTTTTCTTTCATCAACGAAGCTCTGCATTTCACAAAATGCAAATCGCTATTTATATTAATTTATAGTAAACTATAATTTGCGCGAGTTTCAGTTTGACGTTACATTTGCTGATCCTAGAGAATAAAAAGTCCATCGTGTCTTATAAATTATTTGAGGCTGTACCGTCGCTAAATCAGCGGTTTTTCTCCTCGAGCCCGTGCTATTCGCAATCTCATTCTTAAACGTAAAAATTGCGCAGATAAAAACATATCGATTTGCATGCCGCGATGCAGTTCAAATAAGTCGTTGCTTTTATATAAATGTACTTAATATAACAATTGTCTACATCATAGAAGGGACTCAAGTCCCAAAATAATGTTGCTAATGATGGTTACACAGCCTTATTCCTACATATTTCTCATATTTCTAGGAGAATTCAGTTGATACATCATAAAGTCGCGATTTTCAAAAATAACAGAGATACTTTCGCATCATCACATTTTATATGCGACGCACATTTATTTTATCTTCTCTTTTCCACGTTTATAATTGTACTGTGTCTCTCTCTTTCTCTCTCTCTCTTTCATCTTTTTCTGCAAATTGGTCCTTTCCATGCGATTGTACGTAAACAAATAACTACTCGCGAGCTGACATCTCTCTCTCTCTCTCTTAATGTTATTAAGGACTTCGAATGCGCTGAACAAACGTTATTAAATGTTCGGGAATAAAATTCAAGAGGAGAGTGATTCTTTTCGGTTTGAACACAACTCACAAGTATTCTAAAATATCGAAGCATGCGGACATGGGATCACGATGAAGTACAACTCGCAAATTTAAATAGTTGCAAAGAGTCTCTCCCTGTAGTAGTCCAAATCGGGATCTCTTAAAACTATTGGTAGATATACCCAGAATGTTAGAAAAACAGCGAAATAGCTAAAGATGTTTTTCTCCTATAAAAATGCCGTTTTTGAAGATTTATAGATATTCTTATATTAATTTTGGCGGCTTACATTTGAAGCGCGTTCTTCCAGTTACTTTTACTTCATTACAAGAAATAACTTTTATAATATAATCTTTATGTTTTTCTAATAAGAACGCAATAAAAGAAAGTGCTCATTTATTTGAATACTTATAATTTACCAACCTTTTTATTAAAGATAATAAAAAAATAATTCCACGTCTCAGATAATATTTACAGTATAAACAAAAAATGAAAATAAGCTATAGCATTTAATTCTATACGCAGTAACGATCTTGTGATTATTCAACACATTCCTCTTTTTTGTTCATAAAAAAATAATACTTAGTTTTGGGGAACAATTTTTGCGATTTTCTAAATTATTCTGTTCTAAGTCAAGAAGCTGTTACATTACGAAGTACAAAAATATACTTTTGATAAAACCGATTTCGTTGAGATCGGTTCAGGAGACAGCCAATTATTGATTATTACACACACACGCACACATACATACATTAGTGAGTCGTCGTTTAATTCTTTTCAATTGTTAAATTTGCCGAATTAAACAATCAAAATATCAAAATTTTTAGTACACACTTTCTTGTTAAACGTACATATACATATTTTATATGTACAAATATGTATATACATATATATAAAATTTGAATTTATGTACGATGTTTTACATGCATTATATTTAATATAATAAATATAAAACAACGTATATATATTTATTATTTGTATTATTGTAATTGGATATCAAGACTACCTAATGATAAGATATTAAAAGAACGACTTACTAACTGAACATTTTAAAAAAAGAGAGGCTTTAGATCTCGTTCACATTATACATACAGTAATAATCCAAGCAATCCAGCTGCGTTAGTTTTTCCTCGAAATCAACAAACAAGCATTTTCCTGGACAAGCATTGACTATCTGATTAATAAATAATGTACTTTGCGCAAAAAGTTATTTATATTTAATTTTTTTTAATTTTTCTTTTTTTTCGTATCACGTCTATAATAAATCTTTGAACGATTGTATTTTTTAAACTGCAAATTAATAATAATTGTTATACGTATTACTTTAATTGTTATATGTATAACTTCCAAATTCCTAATCGTTTTTGGGATTTGCATTATTTATTTCAAAATTTAAAAACATACTTTGCATAACAAACTACAATAACATATCCTTTAAAATATAAATCGTAACCATCTTTTCAAACACATAATCAAACCATAGAATATTTTTCATTATTAATGATGCTAAAAAATGATTTCGCTCCAATGTAATATTTTTTTCAACAATTACTGAAGCAAAATTATATTAAAATTGAAATTGACTATTTAAATTATGTCATTATAAACATTTCTATTAAAATTTTACGGAATGTTTGAACTGAGTGCGGTTGGATTGTTATCGTACTTATAATGTGAAAATTTTGTTATGAAAAATTTTAGTAGAAATTCTCCGATTACTTTGTAAATAATACGAGATGATCAGTTTTACATTCTATAATGAAATGCTTCTTTCTTCTACAGTAACGTTTACCTTGCAATAATTACATACTATTCCGGCTTAAACCCACCAATTCTTCTTAATTATAGACAATACCGCTGTATACCTAATGAAGCTGGGCAAAACGTAGGTTCATACATTTCAATTATAAAGCAAATCTTGTAGTTATTATCTGACTTGCACAATCCATCAATTTATCTAACAAAATGTGCTGAATATCACCGATCTCGCGTATGTCAATCACTACACTGAATAATGCTTTAATGAATCTTCGATAATTTAAAGACATCCGGACCATCACACGATCACACAATATTTAACAACGTTTGGAGACATACCGCCATTTTTATCCAACTTTGATACTCATTGTCAGTTCAATCCAAGATGAATTTCAATTCATTTTTGTGCGTAGAAACAATTAGGCAGCGTTCAGAATTTTCGTACACTTAAAAATTATTTAACATTACCTTTGTTTATCAGACCTCATTTGCCGCGAAATATTGGAAGCAGATTGATTACTAGGTAGACGGATCTCGATTAACAAGCGTGAATTCGTGTTCTTAAGCGATCACATTCGTCGCCGTAATGGGTAAAAACAACAATCAAATCCTATTTATACTTATTTTCAGAGTGAATATATATATATATATATATATATATGTATATGTATATATTCTATATACTTATTCAAAATCAGAGAGAATTTCAACATTTAACAAATTATCATAATATTTCATTAAAAAATTCTTATTTTTTTTACAAAATATAGAGTAAAAAGAATTAGATTTATCATATTACATCAATTAATCTAAATAAAGAAAAATTTAATAAATTTCACTGCAATAAAAGCCCGACATTTCGGAACTTAGTAATAACTTCATAACTTCGTAATTACAGGTACAGTGAAATGAGAATTATAAGAGATACTGAAACTATTATTTAAAACGACATTCGAGAAAATGATCTCTAAGTAAGACCATTGCATGAAAACTGATAAATCAAACTGTACGTAAACTCAAATTGTAGGTATCTAGCTTCGATCGCGAATAAGTTTCTTGACATTTCCATAGTCGACTAAAGCTGATAAATATTTTTTGACATTACACACGTAGTACCGTTACTCGATCTATGATCACATTCGCAACAATTTTCACAGCCTACTGATTAATCCTTAACGATCCACTTTGCTATCTTGCTTATCTTGGATTTGGAATTTATTGCGAATGCTCAAAAAGTATAAACTTTTCAATACACAAAAAAATTGCATGAGGCAGTTGTGGATCATTAACAATTAAAATATCGACTATCGAAGTGTCTTCGGTAAATAATGCCTTCAAATATCAAAGAATTTGACAAGCACTGCACTGTAACAATCATAAAATCACAAATAATGTTCGTTAGATATTTGCGCGATGCTAATCAAAGCTGTCTTAAAGACATATCGATTCAGAAGAACTCGGAAGTGTTTCATAAGTGTCTGAACTGTAATCGTCAAAAATGTATCTCCTTCCCCTTCTTTCCTTTCTGTCCGCGAGGCGCGATGCCTTTTGTTTCTTCATGACTTCTTTCTATTGAATAAAGTTCTATCTATTTACATCAAAGCCCTTGGTCGCGTGACGACACAGCTGGGCAGCAGCTGTAGACCTGGCTATCACGAGAGTACGGGAGCGACTTCAGTCGCGTCCTTGCAGTCTTGAATGGATAATTGAGCGATCTCGCTCACCATCTCTTCTTGAGCCTCCTTCTTCAGTATCGTATATTCCTGTTGTTCCTCGTTTCCACACATCGCTTTGCCATTAGTCGACCTTGTTTGGCCATTCGCCTTTTTTTTACTGGACGATTCCTCTCCAGAGGAATGATCTGCGCCTGGGTTTATCTTGAATACACTTTTGATAATGCTGTTCATCGTCGGCTGTGAGCGTTTCGGACTCTCCGAAGAGTTATACTTATCATCTTTGGTCGTTGGCGCTCTTCGTATTCGTGCATTACCTCTGACAAACTTATTGGCATTCTTCTGTACAGTCAATTGTTGTGTAGCTGGCACTTCCGTCTCTTTACTTTCCATCAAAGATATTTTATTGGATTCTAGTTTTACAAAATTCTTTTCCTCACACGACGGCGCTTCACCGACGGTATGCGCTACGAATTCTGGACTACAGACATCTTCTTTCTTCAGATACATATATTCAACCACAAGTTCATCGCTCTTTTTCAGATCCTCGTCTAAATCTGTCACCGGGATAATTTTCGATTCCTCTGTTTTTTCTACTGGAGCTTTATTGCTCTCTGCATGATTAGTTGTATCTTGGCGCTCCGTTGGCATTTCTCTTTGAAGAACTTTAACGGGACTCTTCGGCTTTGCGAAAGATTGATCTTCCTTACTTTGGCAATTTGTACAAGAAGTGTGCGTCGGTGAATTTGCCTGTCTCTTAGTAGAATTGTTTTTCTGAGCTACTCCCATATGCGGTCTATTTGCTCTATGCGCATTGTTTTGTACATTAAATGGCCCAGATTGCTCAGCATACTGCAACTGTACGTGATTGAAGTGTATTTGTGACTGTTGTGGTTGTGATTGCATCCTATGAATATCAATGTGCATTGCATTATCCATGTGCGGCGGCGGCGGCGGTGGTGACGGTATTGGCTGTTGTTGTTGTTGTTGCTGCTGCTGATAAGTAGTGTATGGCTGAAAAGGCTTCGGAGGATTAATAGCCGCAGTGGTATTTGCTGGTCCATATGGCAGATTTGAATTTGGATGCATATACTTCGTATTCACATACTGCGGCCACGTTTGCCTCGGTTGAAATTGGTGCTGTGCCGCAATAATATTCTGCACAACTTGACTATCCCTGCCGCGCTCGCGATAATTGTAGAGATCGAAGGCAATTCGATGATCGTTGTTGGAGGAGTATTGCGTCACGATATGTCCAGATATGAAGATAGACTCGTTCTTGGAAATTACTGAGCTCTGAGGCTGATGCCCGTAGCCCTCATGCATATGCATATTTTCGTTGTTAATAGTTCTGCCATAGGCGACACTCGAGTGATACTGCGGCGGTTGTGGTATGTACTCTTGTTGCTGCTGCTGTTCGGGATACTGAGGAAATTGCGATATCGGAGGTTGAACATCAATCCAAGTTTCCTGCTGCGGCGGACGTTGCTCGTTGTCGCGTATGGCCAGCACTGCATTCCAGACCTCCTTCAGCTCGCCCGTGATGTCTCGATCTTTCAGTATCGTGTAATTACGATTAAAGACTATCCCTGCATTCATCGCCTCTATGAAGTCTAATAGTAACTCGATAAAGCTCGTACGCTTCTGTAGAACACAATAATTACAATAAAAATTATAGACACTACATTGTGCTGATTTCGAAAATTAATAACAAGGAAGATATTTGTTAGTAAAGAAACTCTACAAGAATCTTTAAGAAGATTTTATTTACCTTTATATCCTGAGCGTTCTTGCCGCTCATTCTTAGGACTTCCGGATTGGCCATTACAGCAAACACTATGGCCTCCGTCTTTGTGCGAGGCGGTGGTAATCTCATACCACCATAAAGTGGCACAGGCAGTGAAGGTCTACGTGGCATTGCAATTTTGTCCCAAGACAGTACGTTTACATAACACGGAGCAGTAGTGCCCTACATCATTAACATTTATATAATACTCATGCCATTGATTCCTATAAGTTATGTAATCAACGATTCTTGGAGTAACGCTACTGTTATCACAATACCTGTATAAAATCCTGTATACACATGTGCGGCTGTGGTGGATTCTTAAAGAGTCGCGCTCCATTGCGTGATTTCATTCTGGGTACACTAGTTTCTGTCATTTTGCAACTGAAAAGTTAATTCGATTCAATAGCAAGAATCCCACACGTGTCATTCAATCTATGCTATCAAAATGCTCAAAATGTATATATTCTTGTTTTTTGTACGAGTATCGGGTTTAGGTTTACAACTGTTAGTGCGTTTACAACAGATAAGGAAACAGCAATCGGCTTGCCTTTCAAACTCGTCTAAGCAGACACGATCTGCTGTACAGATCGGAGTTTTGTAGATCTTCAAAGCAACGTGTAGGGGGAGTAAAAATGAGCGACTGGTTTTCGAAACTATTTTCAAATTTATACAAGCCTGTTACGAAGATCGAGCTATCGAAAATCTCTGGAATACCTGAGAACTCTTGTCTCTCGCGATCGTTCTAATAATTTATAGTACCGCGTGCGCGAGGAGTCTCAGAAGGATAAGAGTTATTAAATTGAAAACACTTCGCTACCAACATGGCGCGGCGGAAGGTCAGACTCGCGCATGTTATGACAGATGCGGCCGCGCAAAACCTCGTGGTGATCGCGATCGCTACGCCGCGCGGCTCTCGCGAAACGAATCGACGAGCAATTATGTAACACATGAGGGAAAAGGGGGCGATTCCGCGAGCTCAGATCTCTCGGTTGGATCGAGGTCGTTTCAAAAGGCACGGTCAAGGTTACATGTGCCCCCTGTAACATAACCTGTCAAAAACCGCGTCGGAGTCGCCGAGACGCGGCGGAGGGGAAGAAGGGTACGGCACGTAGCGTCTCTTCTCGTAGGAACTCACCTCGATGACAGTGTTTCACTCGCGAGAAAACAATCTCAAGCGGCCGTAAACTCAACGCGAAACATTCCCGAGGAGGGGAAATTGTTTCAAGGCAGACGAACCATTGTTCCTTTTGTTTATTATCTTCCCGGGGACTGCACGGCGCACGGCGCCCGCCCGATCGACACCTCACGCCCTCGCCAGTAGCCACGACCGCCACACGAACTTTCGTCACCCGTTGTTTCAATATGGCATGCGCCGCGGCCCGCATGCGCGCGCCTCATGCGCGGACATTTAAGTTCCGATTACACAATAGGCCTGTTCTTTACAGCTAAACTGGCTGCACTAGTTTACGGTTTATCTTTCTCTTTCCACATTGGAAGAAGAAAGGTATAAACTCTGAACTTGCTGTTCTTTATTGCTAACACCGACGAGATACTCTTAAAGACCGACAGCCCTGGGCAAATTTTCGTGCCAGCAAATGGGCCCGGTGGGCCCGGAGGTAATTGCAGAGTGTCGTTGTTATCAACTTTTGACATAAATTTGCGATTTATCTGAATAATACATTATTAAGATCATAATTTTTATTATATAAATAAGTAGCTTTATAAATAAGTATGAATACTTATAATGCTATAATATCAAATATATTGCCGCAAAATTACATTTTTTTTCCAACTGTTTTATCATCTCTCTGGATAATCAAGCTCGTGTGGTAACTATAAAAATGCAGTTTTAAATAAAATTAACTATTTGCAAGATATAATATATACATATGAATTACAATGTACATGTCTAAAAAACATTGATCTATTAATAAATCATAAAATTAATGTTATATTATTGACTAATTGCTTCAATTTTAGCAATTACTAAACCTGCCACGCTAAGTCCCGTAAGGGTATCGGTCTTTAAGAGTATCTCGTCGGTGTTGCTGAACTCAGTTCAGCAATAAAGAACAAGCCTAAAGCCCTGTGTCCGCAATACTAGAAATTGGATCAATTTTTCGAATTGAGAAAGATATAGCCCATAAAATTGCTGCTTTTCCGTAAAAGCTGCAAGTTGATTGGCTACACAATTCTTGGTCTGAGAACTTGGACCGATTTCTAATATCGTGGACATAAGGCTTTAAATGTAGACTACGTTCGTTTGGCGCTACGGCGTTTATAATTAGCATCTTTGTTTTTGTTTAACATTTAATGAACAACAAGGATGAAATGATGTGAGTGCGGTAAGCGCCAAAGCGAACGCAGCCGTAGTAAGCCTTAAGGTCTATCTACAATGAGAGTAGTAAGTCGTAAGCCATACAAAATTGGCCAATCATAGTCGATTATTCTTCTCGTATTCGACTGTGATTGGCCAATTTCTTACGGCTCACGACTTACTATGCTCACTGTAGATGGACCTTTAAACCGTAAGAAACGGACCAATTGCAGTTGAATTTGAAGAGAATAATGGATTATGATTGGTCAATTTCGTACGGCTTAAGGCTTACTACATCTATTGTGTTTTGAGACTAAAGGCGGGAGCACAGGCTTTTACATAACGCTGCATATGACGTAAGGCATAAAAGAATCAACCAATCAGAGTATGAAATGAAAAACTTTGATTGGTTGATTTTCTTATACCTTATGTTTTATGCGTTATATGCAGCGTTATGCAAAAGCCTGTGCTCCCGCCTTAAGGCGGCTAGACAAATGAGAATCTTATGTGAATCAATATGGCGACTTTATGCTGGCTGCTCATTGGTCTCTTTAGATACGTATGCAACTTCAAATATGTAGGCACTATTGTCCCTGTGTGTACGTACATACATACATACATACCACTGGTGAAATTGAAAAGTCTGTTTTATCGACCTCGTGCGAGTTCAGCCGGCCGACCTGCCAGCATCGCCTTAATAATATATACTAGATGAACGCGTTCGTCGACAGATGTCATGCGCAGTCCGCGGCAGTCGAAATTAGATCGTGGTCGTTGCTTGTTGTTCGCGATGTATGCAGTTTATGCATATCGCTAATCACTATATGTATTATATAATTCTTTTATCGCCAATGTGACGTGCTGTGCAATCTGTGTTGTGGTCAGCAGGTGTGACGTTGCCTTTCTTCAACGGCGGTGTATTTTAGCTCATTTGTCTGAATTCGCGTAACTGGTGCATCTTATTTTATATCGCTGCAACTATTGCGGCAACGTTCACGCTGCTCAGATTGCCGTGTGAACGAACACAAGCGATTGACTCTTGCACAGTAGTGTGTGTTGTGTGTGCGCGCGCGCGAGCGAGCGAGCGAGCGAGCGAGCGAGAGAGAGAGAGAGAGAGAGAGAGAGAGAGAGAGAGAGAGAGAGAGAGAGAGAG
>NW_012039231.1:0-1199 GCF_000956235.1 Wasmannia auropunctata
ATATCGCACACATACATATGCACAAATCGTTGGCAAAACAGCGGCGCCGTGAAGTTTGACCATCGTTCCAGCATCGCCTTAAAATGTATTAGAAATGAGGAAAAAAAAGACATAAAAAAATCTGATATTTTTGAACACTTATTTTGTGAAATTAAATGTACAATAGAATCATTAAAAATAGAGCAACATAGTATGTAATGTATGTTTTCAGACAAGAACGCAAAAGATGCTTGCGCAACAGGGAATTCAGATATTTTTCTGAAATAGAAATTGATTTCTTTACTTCTCTCATACCTATCACTTCTTCGGCATCAACCAATGGAAGTCTCTTGTTTATCTCCTTTTTAACATCGTCAAAGAGCTTATATATTATGTTGTGAGTGTCTCCGGATTTTCCATACAAACTTTGATAGTATATTCTATGAGCAAAAATAAAAAAAAAAGTTATATAAACATATCCTAAAATACTTTATAACAAAAATATGAAATAAGAAACAAATTTTCTGAAGTTTATATATGCCCACACACATCCATACATTACAATTGGACTGACTAAAAAAATGTTTCTGAAACAGCATATGAATTTTCATATAACATGATTGTTATGACAATCGAGAACACTACTTCTCGTAATTAAATGTAGCCTAGTCAGTGACAAATTACATTTCAATATTGCATCGATATCAAGTTTATATTAACATGCAGACAGCTATTTAAAATGCAAACTTAGGTGAAAAATTGTTTCCCGCAGATTATATTTTTGTTCTAACTTTTTAAGAAAGTATTTCAGGACAATGTTTAATTTTTTTTTCTTATTTCAGCTCGTAAGATATGTTGTTAAAATTTGTACGGAAAATCCGCAAGTACCTTGTACATTTTTTCATTGCCTTTCATATTTGAAGTGAAATATTTCGCTCTTACCAAGAAATGCACCCTTCCTCAGAGTGCCACGTTGAATTAAAGCTGTCGCTAATTTGCCACGATAATGATCAGTAGAACACTCGATTACGATAGCTTCGACTAACCCTGTCGGGTCACCCTTTAATCCCACGAGTTCAGCTTGTAATACTATAGATTCTGTCAAGATATCTAGATTGGTTCCGTGCAAAGCTGATATATTAACGCTCTGAACGTCCCCGCCCGTTGCCTCTACTTGAATCCCCTGTTGTGCAAGCATCTTTTGCGTTCTTGTCTGAAAA
>NW_012039232.1:0-306 GCF_000956235.1 Wasmannia auropunctata
TAATGGGAATAAGGAAGGAGCTGATAATGGGACAAAGAGTAGGGAAGGAAAAATCAAGGGAAGGAATTATATGGGGAAAGATTAAATACGGGGTGGTAGGAGTGTATATAAAAGGGAATATGGAGAGGAGGGTGGAGGAGAGGGGGGAGTGGATGGAGATAAGGCAGGAAGGAATAAAAATACTGATAGGGGGGGATTTTAATGCGAGAACAGGAGAAGAAGGGGGAGAGGAAGAGGTGGGAAGAAGGTCAAAGGATAGGAAAGAAGGTAGAATATTAATAGAATACATTAGAGAAAGGGGATGGT
>NW_012039233.1:0-407 GCF_000956235.1 Wasmannia auropunctata
CCTCTGATCCCGGGTTTCGTCGATGAACAGTCGGTGACGACGACGCTTTTATACCGTCCAATAAAACCGAGACCCAATAACCACGCGACCGCTGCGGATATCCGGGAATTATGAGCTTTCGTAAGCCGCGGAAGCTCGCGGGCTAGTTTGGTCGGTGAAAAACTTTTGCAGCGCCTCCTTCCCCCTTTCTTCTTTTTCTCCTCGCAACGATCATAAGGCGAGGAAGAATGACGCGATCATAACCGACCGTTTATACTCGCATCTCGAGGTTGAATGCTTTTCTCTCTCTCTCTCTCTCTCTCTCTCTCTCTCTCTCTCTCTCTCAGAAATAATGCTCGCAAATCGTTTGACTTGACAGCTAGCATAAAGCGATTAAACTCTTTCTCGAACATGTTTTATTGTAATAC
>NW_012039234.1:0-1135 GCF_000956235.1 Wasmannia auropunctata
ACGTGTGCTCTTCCGATCTTTTTTCCTTACCTACGATTGACTCGAAAATTGATACTCGAGAGTTTTCGAGGTTGCTGATTACGAATCTGAGGTCAAAATTTAAAAATTCAAAATGGTGGATTCAATATGGCGGATCCGAATTCGAAAAACGATGCAAATTTTATAAAAATGTATATCTGGGGATTCTCGGGGTCGCTGATTACGAATCCGTAATCAGATTCCCGAAATTCAAGATGGCGGACCCGAATTCAAAAAACAATGCAAATTTTATGAAAATGTATATCTCGGGGTTCTCGGGGTTGCTGATTACGAATCCGTAATCAGATTCCCAAAATTCAAGGTGGCGGATCCAATATGTCGACTATAATCGGAAAAACAGTGCTGATCGAGTACAAAATCACTGAACTCCCAGATAAACGTTTTCATAAAATTTGCATCGTTTTTCGAATTCGGGTTCGCCATATTGGATTTTAGAAATCTGGCCACGGATTCGTAATCAGCGACTCCGAGAACCCTCAGATATACATTTATATGAAATTTGCATTGTTTTTCGAATTCGGGTCCGCCACATTGAATTCGCGATTTTGAATTTTAGAAATCTGGTCACGGATTCATAATCAGCGACCCCAAAAACCCTTGAGGAAAGATTTTTGCGTGGAAACTCTGAGAACTTTTGAAAATAATGAATTTTCTCCAGAAAAATTACTATTTTTCAACGTTTGTTTATTTGTATAAACAAAATCACCCTTGATTTCGAATTATTATACACATCGATTCTTATTCTTGAATGTATAACTGATACCAAAACACAAAAAAAAGTTCGAAAACTGAGTGAAAACTACCCCGATTATTAAGAAAATGGTTATTGAAAAGGTATTCCACAATATGCCACCGTGCTTGAAAGAGTTAACAGGTATTTGTTACAATACTGACCACCACAGACATGTATATCTCAGCATCATATGCAGCATACAGAATTAAAAAAGAATTCATTCATATATTCGCACTATTCGCAGTCGTATGTCATCATTTCTGTCAAGTTCATTTTCAGGTTGCAAAAAGATTCTTATATTTGAAAATAACTCAGAATAAATAACATATGACGAAATTCTTTTTGAACTCTGTGTGCTCGGAA
>NW_012039235.1:0-1421 GCF_000956235.1 Wasmannia auropunctata
CATCCGTGCTCGGGACTTCAGTTTTCGGTCGGTTAGAGTTGAGTGGTCAGATTTACAGTTGAGAGTGTGAAGTGTATGTGAGTTGAAAGAAGTGAGAGAGAGTGGCGTATAAGTGGGAGAGAGGTGGAGTGCTGGGGAAAGGTTACGAGTGGAGGGAGCAAAGGGTGGAAGTCCCGTCGTCCCGAGTTCACTGTTTCTCGTAGTAACACTTTTATTTGCACGTTTATTACTTGATTCAAATTTGACGTTAAAAATTGTGTTTATTTTAAGACTGTTATGCCTTTGCACATGTTCAAGTACAATTTCTCGCGTATCTTCGAGAAATTGACTCGGATCGATATGCCTGGAATCTATAACGGCGCCGATCAGTATACGGCTTTCGAAAGCTGTATCTATCTCGCGCCACCTGAGCCCCGTGTTGAATCATGCGCCCACATGTATGAATCGTCTACACACCAAGTCTATCCAACTTTCGAATTGCGCGATACAATAGATCAATGATTGTTGTGCACAGATTGTTAATCGACGTTTATTTCGACTTTGTTCTTCAAGCGATTCGATGAACTCATCGACACACTGTTCCTACGCGATAAAATCTTTTGTATTTAGCCGGATGGCTTGCTCCTCCAGATCACGTTCCTTTTGCTCCTTATTCTTTTACGACCACTGAACTTTTCGTGAGAACTCGGAATTTTTAGCTGCGCTACTGACAGAATGTATTCGAGTCCTCTTTTTATATACTACTAAGGATTGGCAGCATTTGAAATACGTCTCTTTTTTTTAGAAAACATATACTTCATTAGTTGTCGTAAAAATAAGTAAATTCCATATTTTGAAAAGAGATTATGGGGGGGGGGGGGAAACATGCCATCTTTGTAGAAAAACTTTTTTACATTTCTTCCTTTCCCACTTGACCATGATCTACATTCTTGTCTTTCTTAATCTTGACTACATTTGGCCTAGAACCGGCCCTACTATACTACTTTTATCCTAATATACGGGTGACTGGTTGATACATGGGGCACGTAAATACACTTAAAATTGCTGCAAAATGACAAACGGTAATATTATAAAAAAAATATAGTATTTTCGCAAAAACATTGCAGTCATGCAATAAGATATTTTGGACTGAATAGCATATTTTCAGAAATAAAAAATAATTTCAGTTTTTGATAGCCAAAAGTAAAATAAATCAGTGATATATTAAATGTTATATTTATAAATCTGGTTATTATATTATATGTAGTTCCAACTATTTTTTTAGAATCTTTACTTTATAAGTAATAATCTACAATTAAAAAATATAATGACTCTTTAATTAACAAATATTAAACAGATGACAAAGGCAGTTAAGAGTCCCACGCAGTTCTTGGTGCGTATATATTCTTGGTTTATTCCAATATTCCTTACATTAAATCCTT
>NW_012039236.1:0-479 GCF_000956235.1 Wasmannia auropunctata
CTTCCACCCTTTGCTCCCTCCACTCGTAACCTTTCCCCAGCACTCCACCTCTCTCCCACTTATACGCCACTCTCTCTCACTTCTTTCAACTCACATACACTTCACACTCTCAACTGTAAATCTGACCACTCAACTCTAACCGACCGAAAACTGAAGTCCCGAGCACGGATGCCACGAAAACCTTTAACAGTCACTGGCTGCAAGTAGAGAAGGTAGGCTGCAGCAGCCAGCAGCCAATCATCTAAGCCATCATGGCTGCCAGCCTACTCCCTCCACTTGCAGCCAGTGGCTGTTAAAGGTTTTCGTGACATCCGTGCTCGGGACTTCAGTTTTCGGTCGGTTAGAGTTGAGTGGTCAGATTTACAGTTGAGAGTGTGAAGTGTATGTGAGTTGAAAGAAGTGAGAGAGAGTGGCGTATAAGTGGGAGAGAGGTGGAGTGCTGGGGAAAGGTTACGAGTGGAGGGAGCAAAGGGTGGAAG
>NW_012039237.1:0-964 GCF_000956235.1 Wasmannia auropunctata
AATCAAGAAATGTGTGATCATTAAAATGATCTTCACAGCAATATAAAGCTGACTGTTGTGAATATTCTCGCCCATCACCTCTTATAATTTCCACCCACTGTTTTCTTGCTTCGCCTTTTGGCACCGGTATGAAAATTTTTGTAGGTGCGTTAATCGTGGTACTTCCACACTCGCGGAAAAAACAAGATTTATAACATTTCTTTCCGTACCTTTTTTTATCTGATATCGTGTATATTGGAGCAATACGGCTGACAGCAATGACAGCAATTTTAAGGTTAAACACGACATAAATAAGCAAATATGATATAGCGGTTGCGGTGACGGAATTGGTCAACTACCGGTAGCTAATAATGACGTCATCAATAATCACGTCAAGACATTTTTGTGCGAAAAAATCCGATTCAAATGTGACAATTTTTAATTCGTTATTAAAATAATAAATATGCAAGATATAATTTTTTAAATATTTTTTTAAGAATATATATGACCTAAATTATTATTTAAAACAATTAAAAAAAAATACTGTTGAACCCCATTGTGGGATCACTTTAAAATAGTTTAAAACCTGTATATTTTATTATTATTGTATATTTATATTATTTTTTTTATATATAATATAAATAAAATTAAATAATTCATCTCAATTTCCGAAAATTTCATCACAATTTTTCTAAATATATGTTTTAAAGTTTATAGTTTAAAGACAACTTTAAAATAACTAAAGTGATATTTTACGCCTCATAAATGTTTTCTTTTTATCATGAACATTGCAAAATCATGAAATTTCAAAATTTTAAAACGATCTGTTTTTAATTTTTCTAAAAAATTATTTTGATATAATAAAAAATAATATCTTAATCATTTTAAAACCAAAATTTCACTTTGAAACACACCCAGAAAAATTGTTTTATATAAATTGTATTTATATAAAAATTAAAGTACAAACTTTTACAAGTTGACAAAA
>NW_012039238.1:0-2368 GCF_000956235.1 Wasmannia auropunctata
TAATTAGGACGTTATTTATAACAATGGTGACAATAAATAATATAGAAAGTAATATTAAACTTTTTTATTAAAACAGATACCGAATAAAGATGATTCCGTTGCGTTTAAAATTCTCCTGCACTAATTAAAGCCAAGTTGCAAACAATAGTGTAAAGAAACTGCGACAGATTAAATACACAGAAATTAAATGTTAAATATTATATTATCACACCTTTTAGTTTTATTATATTATACAACCAACGATACACTTTTTCTTGTTTGAAATTTTAGAAATCTAAACACTCAAAACATTTTAACAATTTTAACAATGTATTTCATAAAAATTTTATTGTGAACCGCATTAATTATATTATTTATTACCTCCCATCTCGTTATTAAATAATAAAATGTGTATAAATAAGTGATTATCAAAAGAAAAACATCTTTTTGCACTTTTAATTGTAGATTTATTTTTGAATTTGCCGTATTATCACTGTTTTTGGGATATAATGAAAAACACGAAATGGTTTTAGATTATTGTTTATTTTAGCAAAGATATTATAATAACATTATTATTTGGAATACAGACAATTCTTGAGTAAAGCTCAGAATAATAGTTGTTAAAAATTGCATTTAAAAACAAAACTATCACTGGTTTAAATGCGATATTTCCAAAATATTAATAAAATTTATCTATTAAGACGGTATAATTCTTGAAATAATTTTATAAACAATAACTAATGTATCCAACACGTCAAATAACTTTCGACTTATTTTTTAATTAAAAATAAAGGATCATATCAAATTGTCACTAAAAATTTGAAATATATTTTCCTAAAAAATATAGCGTTTTAGATGAACTACTTTTTTGCACGTGTTTTACTGTTCACGGTCACGTTTCTTTGTCATACTTGAAACGTTTTAAGGCGCAACACATACTCTCGATATCCACTTGCGTTATCATATAGGTCATTGGAAGTAATTATAAGACCATTAACTCGTGTTTATATCTTATCTAATACTATTACAGGTATAATTATGCGATAGTTCAAGAAGTTTTTCCTTTAAAATATATTTTTACGCAATTTATACTGATAATATGAGAATTTGTACTGAATGTCACAACTTGCACTTTTTAAATATTTTTATATGAATGTTCTTAAGGACAATAATATGGAGAAAATAATATATGGAATCAAAAAATTATTATTCAAAGTCTGACAAACATAGTCGTAAATCGCCAAGTGCGATTTAAATCTTATAAACATTTGTCTTAATGTGTCTTGATGTATGCACATGTCAATGTCAAAATTAAGGTCAAATTTACGTGCTAATAACTTTGCTTATTGGATAAATTAAATAACACAGTTAATGATTTTTTCCACGGTAAAATACTTAATAAACGAAGTATCAAAAGTATCATCTTTTTTAAAACTAAATTTTATTAAACATCTTTTTTACCTTAGTTTTGCTTGTTCAAGATCGTGTGCAATCCATTAATAAAATATATATCTCCGTTGTATTATATTTGCTGTAATATCATGCTAATACGTTGTAGTATGCTACGCTTATGCAGAGAATATTATAGTTAAAGAGAATATTATAATTAGAAAATAAAAATTTAAATAAAAATTATAATTTTAGTATTTCTATTAAACGCATGATTTTTAACAGATATAAAAAAAAGATATTAAAAAAACCTTTTTTTTTAATATAAGGAAATAATTTCTTTAATTTTGTAAGGAGTAATTTTTAATATTAAACAGATACATCGTATAAAGACATTAATTAATACACAATCCATTATATATATTTACCTTTTTATAACAAATAACAAATATTTTATAAATGTATAATTCCGTAATTCAGTTGATAGTAGATGCATGTGCTTTAATTTCTTCTCGGTTTTTATTTTCCTCGAGATTTTTTTATTTGTAAAGTCTACTTTTCTACAATTTTAGAACACAAAATCAGTATTCTTTCTTCATCAACTTTAATCATAATTTACGATAATCATTTATTTCTCCAAAAAGATATCTATTTCATAATTGATACGTTTATATTATAAACTTGCCAAATTATCGCATTATTTTATATTAAATTGCACAAATTGCTTCAGCAATGTTTTACTGTGTATTGCACTCGTTTAGTAAACATCTTCAATTTTTTTAAATGTTTCATTTATTTGCAACTTGCCCCTAAAAGCTTCTTCTATTTGTGTTTTCGTTTTTCCCAGTGTCTCCGGTAATGTAACCGTTAGAAAAACAGTAGCTATGATAGCCATTACGCAGTAAAAATAAATAGTAGCATTTCTATTATGCGTTATCATCATTGAATATAACTGTAAGACGACATAACCGCCCAAAAGAGAGATAGCATTGGTAATTTG
>NW_012039239.1:0-1763 GCF_000956235.1 Wasmannia auropunctata
TTTGTCCTTGTTTAATATTTGATAAACAACAAAGCTGAAATGATTTTGTGAGCGCTGTAACCAGCTGTAAGCGCCAAACGGAACGCAGCCTATATTGATTGCGGCATCTTGGGAGGAACTGATCGCTCTTCTACGCCTGGTGTATTGATTATAATATTTGTTTTAAGTCTTATTTACATCAACATAAATTTTTATATTAATAGTAAAATTAAAAGATCGATTTTAATTTACAAAATTCTGTATTATATAAAATATGAAGTAATTAATTTAAATTTCGTCTTATTATCAATGAACTTAATAATCTTACTCTCTCATAATAAAAAATTATTTAAATCAATATAATGTTCTCACTTGTACAGCAAATCATAAAAGACAAATAATGATAACTATAAACAACTTAAATTTCGATGTTAAGAGTTAGGTTTGGCGTAATCGTGACGACAGCTCTCCATAAGGTAGTGGAGATTTTCTCCTAAATAAATTCTAACAGAAACTGAGGATAAACCTAAGGAAATACCTAAAAATTTGCAAAGTATTTCAATTAATACGGAATGTTCTCGTTTGTTTCGTAATTAAATATAAATAACTGCCAGTTTCAACAAATTCTGTTTCTTTTTTTACATCATTAAAATTGCATCTATAAAACATGATATTATATCTTGTCATTTGTATCAATAATGTAATTAATTAATTAATTTTCAAAGCGCAACAATTGTATGCAAAAATACTATGGAATACCATTTTGCATCATAGGTGTGAATAATATATCATTTTCGACGTATTTTTGCTTGGTAAATACATATCTGTTGGCAGAAGTTGGCTATCACGTCATAACTTAGAGAAAAATGGCGTCAAAGAGGCCGAAGGTTAGTCAACTTCTGCGAACGAATTTGTGTTCAAGAAGCAAAAGTACGTTGGATATGACTATTCACATTTATGATGAAAAAAAATTTTATTCCACAGTGAATATAATTTGAGACATGGTTTTCTGAGAAGACGTACTTTCTCAGAATGTAATTTTGCACCAATTTATACAACTTACATAACTTCTTCCTTATTAATAATTATTTATTAATGATTTAACAAAATATCCAATGTTGCACTTCAATTCTTATATTTTTAAATATTTAATAAAAAATAATTTTTTATATGCATCGCGATTAGTAAAAAAAATATACATATATCATGGATTTAAAAAAAATCTGATTTCAATTCGGCGAATTTCTCACCCGTTAACATCCTACCGACAACTAGTTGTATTACATTATAACTATTCACAATCAAGATCCATCCTAAAGAAAAGATAACATCACATGCTATCATGGTACAGCGTCTTCCAAAGTTCATCGTAATAAGACTTAATAAAAGGCAACCCATTAATTAAGTAATCACTGCCGAAAAAGCTGGACAAAAATTTTGTCAATATTATATGGAAATGAATGCATTTTGTAAGCAATATTTCTTAATACTTGATAAAAATAGAGACAATTATGGTACTTTATGATCCCAATTTACTTTTTATACAATAATTTTAATAATTAATGTTTAAATTGTAAACATAACAATTTATATAATTATCAAATTATTGTTTAATGAAGGTTCAGAGTTATAAAAGATTTATTAATTAGGACGTTATTTATAACAATGGTGACAATAAATAATATAGAAAGTAATATTAAACTTTTTTATTAAAACAGATACCGAATAAAGATGATTCCGTTGCGTTTAAAATTCTCCTGCACTAATTAAAGCCAAGTTGCAAA
>NW_012039240.1:0-702 GCF_000956235.1 Wasmannia auropunctata
AATAAATATATTAAAATTGATTCTGCTTCTATTTTATTCTGCTAACTTATAAGACGCGTGAAAAACAGACGAGATATTTCAGATCGTCGAACTGCATCGCGCAATTTTGCAGCCAGCCCGAATTCAGTTTGCCCGAAATGATTATCGGTTTGTTCGCTAAGCGACTCAGCCGGGATCAACCGGTTATCATTTCGCTTGAAACTTAAAGGTTCAATTTCGGTAACTCAAACATCGCGCCGAATTCATTCGGTCGCCGTTCGTTTCGGCCCCGATTATAAATTTGCACTCGATCGAAAGTCTAATCCGCGCTTCGTTTGCGGTCGCGCATTTTGATCGCGGTCATTTCAGAAAAGAAAATCGAGGGATTAGCTTTCGCGTAAATTTCTTTTTCTTTCCTCCATTTTCTCGCGCAATCTCGGCGCGGGAAAAATTGAGAGACCGCGGTTCTCTCTCTCTCTCTCTCTCTCTCGGAGTGTCGGAGACGCGAGGGACGCAACGCCGAAATGCACTCGTCACGTATCGTCGGGCAGGCGCAACTTGATATTTTACATATGGGATTTCAGCTATTTTTTTTTTCAATCTTTCCCAAGATAAAATGAGCGCTTCGTGGATGAGTTTGTAAATCGCATATTTATAATATATGAGTGAATACGTTACGTGTATTTTTATACACTAAATTGCATGTATCTTTGAAAATGTTGA
>NW_012039241.1:0-907 GCF_000956235.1 Wasmannia auropunctata
TGTGTGTGTGTTCAGAAAGTGTAGCTTCCAAAAAATTTAAAGAGGTTTCATGTTTTTTATGCATTAAATTCAATCATTTCTAAAAAATACTGCGATAATTAAAAAATAGTTAAAAAAAAAATCTTTATTTCTATTCTATTCTTTTTTTGTTATACATAATTGAAATGTGAAATAAAGTTACTGCATAACTACATATAATTAGAAAAACATAACTCTTCAAATTAATCGGCAATCGAAATATTAGATTGATGCAAAAATTTAAGAAAGTTTTCTCTTATAATTTTATTAAAAGTCCTGATCAATAAAAAATACTTAAATATATGTCGCGTTTTAAATTATGTACCTTACTAATTGATAAGATTACTTACTCTGCATTTCCCGCATAGCTAAGCTGCGGTGGACGGATACCGAAGTGAACTATCTCGGGATAAGCAAGCGGTAACTTATTGCACGATTGCTCCTCTTGATTTCTATCTAGCTGATCAACGCGAACGCTGCACGGTTTCTTCCCTGGGTAAGTCACGACCATTCCCTTCACCTCGTCGGCAAAATCTTGCCATTTGTACTGTGGCATCGCCACCAATTTGAACAGATCATCCGGACTTATTAAGAGAATGCTGCTCTTTATCAAATAATTCAGAACTTCATTCATCGATAGGATCTCTTGACCGTTGTCAGTCAAGTCACGTACAAATCTTGGCATAAAATGAAACTGTCCGCAGCCGGATTTGTCCTGTGCTGCGTGCAGATCAAAATCTACGAGCTCCAAAATCTCTTTAAACAAATACGTCTCTGTGAAAATTTAAAGTATTTCAGTTAGGATAGATAAAGTGAGAGAAACATTGTTTTTATAAAATAGAGCAAACTGCTTACGAAAGTAGTCCAGCTCCTGTATTGTGAAATTCTC
>NW_012039242.1:0-552 GCF_000956235.1 Wasmannia auropunctata
GGACCCCGCACAAAACCACGTGAAAATGGGTCCCAGCTAATGTAGCTGAATTTTTGATATTTTGTAGTTCTGATCGTCCTGATCAAAAGTCTCTATAGGCACAAAGTCCAAAAATGAGTAGTTTTTGAGTTAGTGTACATTAAATTCTGCCAAAATAGCTAATTCTGTATGCTTATTCGAAGGTCCCTTTTCGTGTTTGTTATTGATTGCGCATGTGTGTGTACAGTTCGTGCCATTAATGCCTGGGGTCCGATTTTAGGGTCCACGTTTCGTTCTTAATTATTTTTACGTCCATGACTAAGCTGCGTCAGTAAAGTGCATCAGTATAGTGCAAATGTGTTTTGACAGCTAGCCGATGTAACCTCAGTTTTGAATCGCATGTTTTAATATAACCTTGCAAAAAGGTTAAAGCTACCACCAACCGGTGGGTGGAGTAAAATAGAAAAAAAGTTTTAAAACAGATAAGTACATAATTATAAAATACATAGGTAATTTGGAATTTAATAGAATAAAAAATATCTAGTTGACAGGATTTAAAAAAAATAAACTTGT
>NW_012039243.1:0-317 GCF_000956235.1 Wasmannia auropunctata
TATGTACAAAATAAGTAGCTCGCCCCTTCAGATTACAGGAACGAATAATACAAGACCTTAATACAAGACCGATCCTAAAGTCATCTGTTTTATCGATCGAACCTGATTATTTTCCATGACAAAATAAACATAATTAAAAACAGATTTAAAAATCCTCCACGATTAAAGTATAGGCATTAATGTAATTCCGGCTGGTAGGGGTTATGCTGAGAACGCAAAAAATTTATGAAATTTAGATCTCCGTTACCTTTTCTTAGTCCAACATGGCGTCTAGAGCTGTCACATGTGCTAATATTTGCTTCAGATCGGAAGAGCAC
>NW_012039244.1:0-379 GCF_000956235.1 Wasmannia auropunctata
TTTCACAAGGTAAAATTACATCTTTCGAAAGCATTAGAATATCATGAAAAATTAGAGGAATTACAAGAAGCATTTGAAACTGCGAAGCAACTACTTCAACAGCATTTGGATAATTTAGAAAAACAGAATGTGTCTCAAGATGATCCTGATAATCCTATAGGTGTTCAAAATATTGAAGCCGGTGAAGCGATGCAAGATTTTAAGGATCTTGGGAACAAACAGGAAATCGATATATCTGAAATGATTTTGAAACTGAATACAGATCAAAAAAGAGTATTTGATAAAGTCACAAATACAATACAGTCAGATAAAAAATTACGATTATTTGTCAGTGGAGAAGGAGGTACCGGCAAAAGTTTCTTGATAAAAACTATTAAAT
>NW_012039245.1:0-414 GCF_000956235.1 Wasmannia auropunctata
ATCGAAATACGACTATTCGTTGGTTGGATGTTAATCAGATACGACATAGAAAAGTCAAAAGTTATCAAGAAATTCAAACTCTTCCTCAAGATTCTACAGATATATTTTGTCCATCTGTTATAGATAATCATTATCCAAATAGACCGAAAGAATTTGAATCGATGTCTTTATATGAATTTGCACAATGGTATGATGTTACGAAAGTAAAACCAAAACTAAAAATATTGAATACTACAAGATGGATAATGGTTATTATGTTAAACGGCGACAGCGTGGATATCTTATTAATCACTATAGATATGATGTCAATAAGCAGCCAGAAAATTATTTCTTTTCATTACTTCTCATGTTTCAACCATGGCGAAAAATGAAAGATCTTAGAAGTGAAGGATGTGATACTTATGCTGATTCATT
>NW_012039246.1:0-388 GCF_000956235.1 Wasmannia auropunctata
CTAAAAAACCCAGAGATGATAAGAAAGGAGTACCAACGTAGAATTTTAGAAAATAAGAGTGACGAATCATTAGATAAAAAGCTTGCAAGAAGAGAAAATCAAATCAAAGAAGGGATAGAAAAATTAATGGAAGATTATTATAGTCAAGGCGAAAAAAGATATATAAGCGAGGAAGAATTTAAGCAGGCAAAGAAAATATTGAACGAACGTTTAAAAGGAATAGAAGAAGAGAAAAAGAAGGTGACTGATCGGAAGGCAGTAGAAAAAGGAATAAGTCTTATTATAAATAGCATAAAGAATTTTTATTCTAGTGTAAAATCGAACCTGGAACAGCTAGATTGGCAAACTAAGCGCGGCATTATTAAAGCATTAATAGAACAAATTAACA
>NW_012039247.1:0-347 GCF_000956235.1 Wasmannia auropunctata
GCAAATGCAATTTACAGCTTTTGAAAGAATGAATCTTTACTTTTAATTTGCTTTTTTGTTGAGCGTTGTACGATTTTTTTTCACCGAGTTATTCAATATTAAAGCAAAAATGGTCCTTTTTGCTTCAATTTGGAAAGTAGAGATTTCAAGCTGTAAAATGCTTTGTTGATCATCTCGATACGATCATTTTTGATGAAGTAATACTCTTGAATTTTGCCTATTTTTGGATGGCAAAGTAAGGTGATCTTTTATTTTTGGCATATGTCTTCTGTAATTTTAAAATAGACAAGCTTTAAATGAGTGTAACTTCGTCAAAAATGATCATATCGAGATGTTCGAAAAAGCAT
>NW_012039248.1:0-1129 GCF_000956235.1 Wasmannia auropunctata
GTTATTAAGACGCTTGATAGTAGACATGTTTAATATATACGGAATATTTCTTGCGGAAATATTTCAACTGAAAAATATTTCCTTAATAATGATGAAAGATATATGTAATACTTCCTGATCTATGAACTGATTAAGATCGAAATATCAAAATAATATAAAATAAGAAAATAAAATCATATTTTTTAACTAATAAACATTGAAAATTTTAAACACTTTAACAAAATCTCGATTTGAGTTATTTAATTTTCTGTCCAATTAGGACTTCGAAAATTGCGAAAACGTTCGATGGTCGATCAGATTTTCAAAGAGAGAAAATAATTTTTGCTTTCAACAATGTCGTTCCGTTGGCGGAATGCAATTACCATAAAAAAAACCGTCGAAAAAAGAAGAGCATTTAATTTACTCTCGAGGCCGGAAAACGATAAATCGGCACAACAATGTCGAACGACGGCGTATCGTCGCGTCGTGCACTATCGTATATACGTATATATATAACTAACGCGGCGCTCTTCCGAAACAACAGTTAACAACTTCTAATGGCGCATTAAACGCGGGCCATTACCGTCGCGAAACAACGCCGCTGTTCTTCGTTATAGTGGCCGCTTTGCTATTCGCTAGCTGTCAAAACTTCGATACACATTGCTGACCGGTTGCGCGTTCGTTCGCCGTTTTACGGAAGAGTTCAATTTCAAATAAATAGACGCTCGGCCCCAAAACAGCGCAGCCGATAATCCTAATTATAACAGAAGTGTGCAGCAATAATGTATAGTAAAGGTTAATGACTTTGTTCGAGCAACATTCATCCGGAAGCTTAGTATTGATTTTGAAAGATAATATTATACGTAGTTTAAAAATAATGAAAAATTACAAATTATTCTAAATTACATTTAAAAGTAATACAAAAAATTTAGCGATAGTTTACCATCTAGATCAAAAGTTATTTCAATAAGAAATAGTATTTTTTTGTCTGTGCTCTAAAAAATGTATAGAAATGTATAAAATAATACAAAATCTCAGTTTTTTTATGTAAATAATTTAAGTATTCAAGATGTAAAATTTTATTGCGATGCAGAGATTAGTTTTTCTGTAAATAAATAAAATATTTATTTGTTCTAACTCTTTGTAACTA
>NW_012039249.1:0-568 GCF_000956235.1 Wasmannia auropunctata
TATTTATATATTTGCAAATAGATACAATTTGAAATAATTTATACTATGAAGTTACGAAATGAGATCCCAGTGTCACGCACTGGGATGACAAAGTGTGCTTCTGTCATCCTATGATAGCTCTAAAAAACCTAGATCCCAGTGTCACGTACTGGGATGACAGGGGAGGTTGCACCATAAGGTAAACCAGTGTCAGCTACTCGGATGATACCTTTTTTCTACTTAGTTTGGGTTATGCAAGAAGTCTATTGCATTCCTGAGCAATTTGATTCATTATTCTTTTTGTAAAAAATTTTCTTGACTTTCTCTCTACTTTTTCTGGGTAAGGTCACTTTAAAGGAAGTCTAATAGATGCTACATAGAAATCCAGATGAGTTTCTAAAGTCTATTCCAAAAGATAAGCGCATAATGTGCCTTGACATGGGAGAAAAGCAAATAGGCATAGCATTTAGCGATAAAACACAGCTCATAGCCACAGCTCATAGCATATATCACAGAAAAAATATGAGCAAAGATTTAGGTTATCTGCATAGAATATTCAAAGAAAATGAAGCTGGATCAATGGTAATAG
>NW_012039250.1:0-424 GCF_000956235.1 Wasmannia auropunctata
CCCCCTTCTATTTCTCTCTTGCTTCTCTTTCTATGAATATTCGCAAGTCATGGAAATTATCAATTATATAAATTCAATATGAAATAATTGGTGCTTAAAGCTTAATTCTTTCTACGTAAAGGGTCATCAATATAATTGATTGAATTGATTCTAACAGATTGCAACAGTTCCGTCCGGGCATTTTGTATTTCGCGAAAGCGAATCGTCGGGGCATATTAACAATTACACGAATAAAAATACACGCGGCGGCGTTTACGAGGGCGTTAGCCGGGATCGTAGGACGTTTTCGCGCAAACAGGGTGGAAATACGTGATGATTGTTTTAACGAGAGGGGCGGACTATTAGATTCAGCGTGCTCGGTGAAAGTTCCGAGATGCTTGCACGGGAAGAAGAAGAGGAGGAGGAGGGGAGATGGGAGGGGGGG
>NW_012039251.1:0-357 GCF_000956235.1 Wasmannia auropunctata
GCCCAGCGGGCATAGCGATTATCGGCATCGTATAGCGTTGCTGGATTTTAAATAGCTGGCCGGTTACAAAGCACCTCGAGTCTCGAGATACAATGCCTTCTCTCTCTCTCTCTCTCTCTCTCTCTCTCTCTGCAGAGTAACGAAGGCAATGAAGATGCTGAAAAAGCCACGGTCGTGTATGTTGCCGGTTTGTGTGGGGTCTTTTAATACCGTTCGGATCAATGCGTCGGACAAAGTGGAGTTTAGTTCGTGATGCTTGGACGTCGGTTCTGTGGCGCGCAAGCTTCGAATGCTTGAAACTCAGTTATTAGAAACAACTGGAACATTGGAAGAGAGTTATTGAAGATTGCCATCATT
>NW_012039252.1:0-382 GCF_000956235.1 Wasmannia auropunctata
TTAGTCAGGTCGATAGGTCCTCCGCTGAGTCATAAAGATATAGTGCTATCCTCCGCTATCCCTGCAGCGTTCATTTTCGCAGTTGCTCGTTATCACCGCAACTGCGACTGTCTGGACATCGAAATAATTTTGCTTCTGCAATACGGTGGAAAAACGCAGTTGTATAACTTTATTATTTTTGACAAACAAAAACGGGCAAATGAGAGTCGAGCGCATGTTATTAAGGCGCTACAAATTTATTTTTTTAATTTGTAGCGCCTTAATAACATGCGCTCGACTCTCATTTGCCCGTTTTTGTTTGTCAAAAATAATAAAGTTATACAACTGCGTTTTTCCACCGTATTGCAGAAGCAAAATTATTTCGATGTCCAGACAGTCGCAG
>NW_012039253.1:0-453 GCF_000956235.1 Wasmannia auropunctata
ATAAGTTAGATAAGGACATTCCACGTGTTTGAGTGAGACCAGAAGATATTGTAAGAAGTTCATTTAGAGATACTACTGACACTGAAGAGTCTACTTTATCGACCTTGTACAAATTTGGCCGACCTTTCAGCATCCTCTTAATTTAGTAAAAAAAAATTTGAAAAATTAAAAAAATTGGTGGTGGAGGTAAACAAAAAAATTATTATAACAATAAAAAAATTATTTTAAATTATAATTATGAAGTACTTTTAAAGCCATTCAACTTTTGTTCAAAACATTTTTTTCTATCTCTCGTAGTTTCGATGATATTCATATTGAAATAAAAAAACCGATTTTTTTCTGAGGGGTGTTTCACTCCTTAAAAGTGCGTAAAAGCACGAATATGCGGTAGCTTAATTCTTGGTTTTGTCTAGAGAATAACATATTAAAAGCTTATCAAAATCGGAGGGGGAC
>NW_012039254.1:0-434 GCF_000956235.1 Wasmannia auropunctata
GAAAGATTTTCCCCACATCGAGAACTAAAAAAATTTTTTTCTCGAAAACGAGGCAAAACACGTTCATGAGTTTTTTTTCTAAGATGTAGGAAAACTGAAAGTATATAAAAAATATTTTTTCTGATTTTTCGACTCTCCCCGATTGTTAAAAAAATTGTTAAAAATTTTATTGTTAAATAAACAATAGAAAACAAAATCTTTTTGAAATCTTCATTTTTTTCCCGTAAACTAGAACATTTTTAGCGTATTAAAAAAAAAAGTTAGTTAAGCATTATTAGTGACAGAGTTATGAATTTTTGAAGAATAAAGTAGTCTAATTTTTAATTGTTTATATCTCGATTAATTTTGCAATAAAAACAAAATCTTTTGACACAAAATTTTATCTTCCAGAGTACTATCTATGTGCAAAATTAAAAAAATTTCTGAGAGATGAC
>NW_012039255.1:0-746 GCF_000956235.1 Wasmannia auropunctata
AAAATTATATATATATACCGCTAAAATTTCTTAATGATTTTTAATTAACATGTAAAAGAAGCTCATTGTCAGTTCAAACCCGTAATACAATATTTAGCTGTGTCCATTTTTATTGCATTTGTAACAACGTATATTTTTGTCTTTTGATATGTCTTTCGGTACATACTTCGTTTTGCAAAACTCCGCTAGATGACTAAACTTCTTGCATTTATTACATTTCTTCTGTGTACTAGTCTTAAATGCTATAGCCTTTTCCTCTTTAGGAACAATCCTAAATTCTTCTTCGAGAAGTCTTACTATTAGGCCCGTTCTACAATACGTCGTATGTCGGGCCGTAAACCGTAAGCCGTAAGAATTGACCATTCACAGTCAAATGTAAGAACATTCGATTGTGACTAGTCAGTTTTTATGGCTTACGGCTTACGACCAGACATACGACGTATTCTAGAACGAGCCTTAGATTCTCTAATGTCTTCCTTTCAAGTTCTGAGAACTTCCAAGCATTAACAAAGTACATGTATTCTTTTGGAAGTTGCTAGAATCTTCGTAATCAACATCTTATCGATTTTAATATCCATTTCATTTAATCTAACAATAAAAGCTAAATTTTTTAACTTACTGATATAAGTTGACATATCAGTATCTTTTTCATATACGAAATACTGTAAAACTTTTGTAATAAACAACATCTTTGTTGCTCACAATCTCTTTCATATGTATTACAAATCTTTGACCACATCTCAAAC
>NW_012039256.1:0-468 GCF_000956235.1 Wasmannia auropunctata
CCCCCTTTGTCTGTTGCAGATGGCGATAGATTGCAGCGTATTTGAAAAATATTTCATAGTTAATGATATTTATTATCTAAATTTTATAATAAATATTTTTATTTTATTTTAATCATAATATTCTTTATTCTATTCCTTTTCCATTTCGCGTACGTGCGCAACGGGTGGGACGGAGAAACCGCGGGAGGAACGGAACGCGATAAAAGTTGGAACGGCGGTAACGCGGGGACGGTGGGCTCGTGAGCGCGTTGGCGGCGAGTGCGGGGAGGAGTGGCGGGCCCGTGAGCGCGGCGGTGGCGGCGGCGACGGCGGCGAGCGTGGATATCAGCGGCGGCGCGGTTCCCTCTTCCCCGCACCTACAACGCGATTTCCCCGTTCCTCGCGAACCCCGCACCCACAATGCGGCTTCCTCTTCTCCGCGTACCCCGCACCCACGATGCGTTCCCCCGTCCCCGCGGACCCCGCACC
>NW_012039257.1:0-614 GCF_000956235.1 Wasmannia auropunctata
ATTCCGCAATCATAAAACCGTAAATAAATGACTACATAATTTTTAAAAATATACTTGCGTCTTGGAAATTAACGTTAGGCTACAAAAACGTTCACATCGATTTTTATTATTTTATCTAGTAGTATTTACGGAATTCCATACATATAAGTGAATTACCACAAATTATACACATCACTTTTTGGTAATTCACTTATATTATATGGAATTCCGTAAATACTACTAGATAAAATAATAAAAATTGATGTCAACATTTTTGTTGTCTAACGTCAATTTCCAAGACGCCAGTATATTTTAAAATTATGTAGTTATTTACTTGCGGTTTTATGATTGTCGCTTGTTTATTTTATCTTGCCATCCACTGAAATATTAAAAAGTACATTAGGTGAGGTTGAATATAAGTAAACAATCAAAAATTGACATGTACCGTTCTTAACACAACCTAATTGATTTCAAGGTCAGAATACATTTCTGTAAATACTGTTAAGTTTATTGGCATGGTACGGACTGCAGAACATATATTCCTTATTACGTTTTCAGATAATACAACGTATATTAAACGTGTCAAATGTATCTTAATAAGTTGAAACTATAATACTCTGTTGACCAACATTAAG
>NW_012039257.1:3191-3599 GCF_000956235.1 Wasmannia auropunctata
TTTTTGTGAGCGTTGTACGATTTTTTTCACCGAGTTATTCAACATTAAAGCAAAAATGGTCCTTTTTGTTTCAATGTTGAATAATTCGGTGAAAAAAAATCGTACAACGCTCAACAAAAAAGCAAATTAAAGGTAAAGTTTCACTCTTTCGAAAGCCGTAAACTGCATTTGTGTGCGATTTTTAGTTTATGCCATGAAACCTTTTAAATTTAGTACACATTTTTGGAAATTTGACGCATTTTCATTTGGACCTATGTAATTCCATAAAAAATAAATAGGATCCTTTTCTAAAGTGTCGATCTGAAAAGTAGAGATTTTAAGCTGTAGAATGCTTTTTTGAACATCTCGATACGATCATTTTTGACGAAGTTACACTCGTTTGAAGCTTGTCTAGTTTAAAATTATAGA
>NW_012039258.1:0-574 GCF_000956235.1 Wasmannia auropunctata
TCGATACGGATACAATTCCGCATATCTTCTTGCAGCAACGTTATGCTGTCCCTGGCACTCACCAAGTGCCATCAACATGTCGTAGTACTCTTTGTTCGTATAAGTTGCCATCGTCCTGTCGACGCTCTTAATAATCGAAGGATTATTGATTGTGGTATCGATCGCAGGATTCATCATATTTATACGATCTTCCCGGGGGATCGATGTCCCCCTCCGTATCCACCCCGTCGAATCGAAGCAAAACGCAATAAGGAATATGTGTTCTGCAGTCCTTACCATGCCAATAAACTTTACAATATTTACAGAAATATATTCTGGCCCTAAAATCAATTAGGTTATGTTAAGAAGCGGTACATGTCAATTTTTGACTATTTACTTATATTCAACCTCATCTAATGTACTTCTGAATATTTTAGTGCACGGCAAGACAAAATAAACATGCGATATTCCGCAATCATAAAACCGTAAATAAATGACTACATAATTTTTAAAAATATACTTGCGTCTTGGAAATTAACGTTAGGCTACAAAAACGTTCACATCGATTTTTATTATTTTATCTAGTAGTATTTAC
>NW_012039259.1:0-447 GCF_000956235.1 Wasmannia auropunctata
GCTTGAAGTTTGCAAATTATAAAAATAAAAAAATTATTAAAAATAATCAATTAAATCATTTAAATTATTAAAAATAAATCAAATACTTGTATCGGTTAAAGCCTTAGAATCACATGTTCGCGTTTCGACAGCGCTGCAAACGTAACCAACAAAGTCAGTCGACAGCTTGCTATCGTCGAGTGAACGCCTCGTGTGTCAGTAAATCGTCGTGGGTTAGTAAATAGTGCGCGTGTTTCTTTTTTCGACTGAGTTTTCAATCGACGAATAATTAATCGACACGGATTGATAATTATTAACTACTTAATACATTCGGTATTAAAGTCAATCGACTGCTTGCTATCGTCGAGTGAACGGGTCGCGTGTTAATAAATCGCCGTGTGTTTCTTTCTTTGTATGATTTTTCAGTGGACGGATAATTAATCGTCAGTGATCGTAAAGTACGTAATA
>NW_012039260.1:0-373 GCF_000956235.1 Wasmannia auropunctata
TGCGGCGCGCACGCAGCAATTCTTCACGCAGCACGTTCTACTCGCATTTTTGCATTTAACAAGGGATAACGATGAAAACAAATTTATTTCCGCAATATTCTGCGGATGTATAACTATGAATCGTTTATCTCGCGTACGGCTAGACAACGCTTACGAAGCAAAGTTTGAATGTCGTGGAGTCCCATACAGCACAGAACGATTGCAGCAAAATTGTAGCAATCTTTCCTTGCAAGATTGTAATGTTGCAAAAACGTTGCAAAATGTTGCTGCAACGTTGTTACAACATTGCAGCAACGGTAAAATGTCCGCCTTTAGAAATATTGCAATACATGTTGCAGCAACATTAAAAATATAATGTAAACCTTAACAGCAC
>NW_012039261.1:0-445 GCF_000956235.1 Wasmannia auropunctata
CGTTTACAGCTATCCACGGGTTTTCGACTTGTATTGTCGCAAAACTCTTACCGTGGTCGTGTACCGGCAGCGGTATCGCGTGGATCACGTCGTACGCCGGCAATGCTATTAACGGAAATCTTAAAATAGTAAAAATGCTCGTCGGGTTGCAATACGCCGTCATGGTTGCTATTTTTTCAATAGTCGTCCAATCTCCTCCCTGTAGGTTGAATGGGAAGTATAATCCCTGAGGTAGGCTCGTGGATGCTTCCTTGAGGCTTGTCAATATTTGTCTTACGGAGGTGACCCTGGGGTGTAGGATGCCTTCTTTGAGGTAGGCCAAGTAATCTAGTGCGTCTGCGGTATCACGCAGTATGTTTTCGGCCAAGGCGCTTATTATCGTGAAGTGTTCGACCATGTCGATTCGACGGCCGTAAACTACAGTTCTGCCCTGTAGTTTTTCATA
>NW_012039262.1:0-459 GCF_000956235.1 Wasmannia auropunctata
GCTTCTGCTGACGCGGTGGAATATAACCACGAGTCTTTTGTTTTTACCCACATGATGCTACTGGCGGTTTCAAGAATGATTTTGCAATTTATATTTTTTTCGCCTTTCGTGTACATTTGTACTTCGCACGCGGATTCGGCGTTAATTCTATTTATAACATGTTTTTGTTCGCACACATGTTCAGTATTTATAACTACGCAGTTTTGTAACTCGTGTTCGCTTAACACTATGTATGTGTGTGTTTCCGCGTTTACAGCTATCCACGGGTTTTCGACTTGTATTGTCGTAAAACTCTTACCGTGGTCGTGTACCGGCAGCGGTATCGCGTGGATCACGTCGTACGCCGGCAATGCTATTAACGGAAATTTTAAAATAGTAAAAATGCTCGTCGGGTTGCAATACGCCGTCATGGTTGCTATTTTTTCAATAGTCGTCCAATCTCCTCCCTGTAGGTTGAAT
>NW_012039263.1:0-375 GCF_000956235.1 Wasmannia auropunctata
TTAAGGCCACTTTATACTTCTATTTTTTTGAAATTTTCGATTTTCCAAAAACATCATTTTCGGGTACCTTAAGTATGTAGAATTAGTGTACAAACAGTTATAAATCGATTACCGAACAAGGATAAGCCCTGCAGTCGCTTGACGATTCGCAGGACATGTTCGCTAGGAACATGTCCTGCGAACCGTCAAAGCCTCAATGCATCGAAAGAGCGAAGTAAGTGAGCTTAGGAACATGAAATTTGCCCAAAATGACTGCTATAACGAACAGGAAGGCATAATGTATGGAGCAGGCATCGCCGATTGAGCGCAAGAAACTTTTTTATAATTATACTAACAATTTTCAACACAAAACTTTAAACGCGTTTTTCTCGAAAC
>NW_012039264.1:0-329 GCF_000956235.1 Wasmannia auropunctata
GGAATACGTATGTTTAAAGACACTATATACTTATTCTGAATCATCCTGTATGCAATGATGACACATAAGGACACGTTTTTCTGCGCGCGTATAACCACAATATAACCAGTAGGTCCACTTTGTGTCGGCATCTTTGATCTCCTTTTCCGGATCACGTGAGCATCCACCATGTTAAATCCAGGACCGACATTGAGAAAAGTGCCTCACAAGTAATAAAACAGATAAATAATAATATGGATTCGATACAGTAAATCAATAAATTCAATGTGTGAAACCGAATAAAACGTTTTATTTATAACAATTATTCGTAGGAGTGATCACTAAAGAAA
>NW_012039265.1:0-493 GCF_000956235.1 Wasmannia auropunctata
TGAGACGAACGTTAGAGATTACAATTGTCAGCCGCCGGTTTCATTGTCGGGCGGATCGCGCTATTTCAGTTTCGTTGTCCGCGTAATCGTATGTTCGTGTGTAGAGTCCACGTGCGCCATCCGCCCGGCATAGAGTTACGCGAATCGAGTAGAGTATTTTGCGCTCGCCTTGTCACAGCCGGGTCACTTGTGCGTTAATTATATGTTATTCTGTGTTTCTTTCGCGTTGAGTGTCCGAATTATTGCGTGCTAGCGTGCCGGATGTCGGCAGTACTTCGAATTATCGCGACGCCACGTGGTGTGTGATCCGTCGTACGCCGTGCGAGGCGTACTCGCGTACAGCGACAGGATATTTTCGCGGATTCAACGTCGAGAAAGAACGAAGCTCGTACACCCGTCATCTCCGGGAGCGTTCCCGGACGCGCGAATCGCGACCTCGGCGATACCGCCGACGGCTGCCGCGGCGTTAGTCGCGGCCAAACGAATCGCCTGA
>NW_012039266.1:0-868 GCF_000956235.1 Wasmannia auropunctata
ACGAATATATTTACCTAATTCATCCCACAGCCATTCACTAGGATTCAATGTTAGAATAAATGTTGCAGGTCCGTAATGTTGTGTCATACAATTTAAATCATTTCTTGGTTTACGCCAGTATTGCTCCGTATTTCTTAGAGTGGAAAAAATTGTACTAAAGTCAGCTTCTAATAATTGTTTCTCCAATTCTTCTAAATATTCTTTAGCCGTGTAACGATTTCGCGATTTAGTTACTTTTAATCTATGATAAATACCACGTACGACTTAATTGACGAATATTCGCTTTATCTAACAAATAAAATAAGTATTGTTGATTTAATCTGTGGATGTTTAGATTTCAAACGACATTTAATAAATTCATGATCATGAAGTTTCATTGGCCTAGCTTCATGTTGACTATTAATACCATAAGGATATGGAAAACATAATAAATCTAAATCCTTTTCACGATTATCCAAAGGCAAATCTTGAATTTTTAACATTTGATATAAAGCAGTGGCAGTTTTATGTTTTTTTCTTTCATATAAAGGATAAATAGTATATTGCTCGTAATAATTATCATTTTCATCAACAATCTGTGTTAAAACATAGCTTCACGCTGATTATTTAAAGTAGCTTCAACATTATTTTTTATTTCTTGCACTTTAATTGTTGAACACATATCGTGATTTTCATCCATAACAGATTCACTATCGTTTTCTCCGTCTTTCAAATTGCGGATTATCCAATTTCTCTATTTCTGAATATAATCCCTCGTGAGTGTCTGGCAGTACGATATGACGATAAAAAGAGTTATTATGTTTTAACCATGTTAAAGCATCAAAAACTTTTTTGACATCGGAAGAGCACACGTCTGAACT
This sequence comes from Wasmannia auropunctata, assembly GCF_000956235.1. Taxonomy (NCBI): domain Eukaryota; kingdom Metazoa; phylum Arthropoda; class Insecta; order Hymenoptera; family Formicidae; genus Wasmannia; species Wasmannia auropunctata. The sequence goes on from NW_012039266.1 coordinate 861, forward strand.
CCAGTCAC
>NW_012039267.1:0-403 GCF_000956235.1 Wasmannia auropunctata
ACTGTCAAAAAGTTGTTATTTATTATCGTACATTATTTAACTATGAAAATTTGAAAATGTAAATTTCTATAACTACTAATACATTGTTTGACGTTTTTATTATAAATGTGATATTTGCATTATTATAATTTAATATACATGTTTAGTAGACATTTTTTGTAAAAATAAAATATAAATATCTTTAGCACCTCTAGGCCATTGCTTTTTTGTGACTATAGCATCATCAATTTCAATCCAAGTGCTAGATGTTCCTTCTCTACACATACTTGTATAATGGCCTTCTTCGATACATAAACCATGATGAAATATCGCATTCATAACTTTATATGATTGTTCACCAATTAATAGTTTAGTTGTCGGGACAGCACTTAAACTAAATTTGAGTGGTATCTTTACTAATTTA
>NW_012039268.1:0-467 GCF_000956235.1 Wasmannia auropunctata
CACCACTACTAGCTCAATCGTTTTATTATTGTAGTATAAAGATATGAAGATAACTTGTTTCTATATTATTTATTGCACGTTCTTAACTGTCAAAAAGTTGTTATTTATTATCGTACATTATTTAACTATGAAAATTTGAAAGTGTAAACTTCTATAACTACTAATACATTGTTGGACGTTTTTATTATAAATGTGATATTTGCATTATTATAATTTAATATACATGTTTAGTAGACATTTTTTGTAAAAATAAAATATAAATATCTTTAGCACCTCTAGGCCATTGCTTTTTTGTGACTATAGCATCATCAATTTCAATCCAAGTGCTAGATGTTCCTTCTCTACACATACTTGTATAATGGCCTTCTTCGATACATAAACCATGATGAAATATCGCATTCATAACTTTATATGATTGTTCACCAATTAATAGTTTAGTGTCGGGACAGCACTTAAACTAAATTTGA
>NW_012039269.1:0-544 GCF_000956235.1 Wasmannia auropunctata
AAAAGAGTTGTGAGAGAGAGACGAGAGAGTAGAGAAACAGACGAGAAAGTCGCGAGAGAAACGAGAAGCCAGGAAAGAGACGAGGGACAAGATTGAAAAAAGGGACAAGATTGAAATTTTGCGAAGAAGAAGACGACGATAACGATATAGCAGACCAAAGAGACCATACAACATTGAAATTTTAACGAAAATTTAGCGAAGAAAAAGACGGCGACAACAACAGCGACGAAATTATAAATTATAGATGAAAGGGGACAAGATTGAAATTTTGCGATGAAGACGACGACGACGACGATATAGAAGACCAAAGAGACCATACAACATTGAAATTTTATGAAAAAAAGCGAAGAAAAAAACAGCGACAACAACAGCGACGAAATTATAAATTATAGACGAAAGGGAACAAGTTTGAAATTTTGCGATGAAGACGACGACGACGACGATATAGAAGACCAAAGAGACCATACAACATTGAAATTTTATGAAAAAAAGCATAGAAAAAGACAGCGACAACAACAGCGACGAAATTATAAATTATAGACGA
>NW_012039270.1:0-339 GCF_000956235.1 Wasmannia auropunctata
TAATCTTGATATACGAAAGACTAGTTTTTTTCTGTGTACAAAAAAAATAATATAAAGTAATATTAAAATATAAAAATTATACGATCGAGTGCAAGTTTCAATTTAGATTAATTTTTATGACCGCATGTGAATTATACGAATAGATAAATTTTTCTACAAATCTATTATACAAATTATATTTATAAATAGTTCAATAATGCCTTTGCGAACCGACACGGATGTTGGTGTGTAATAGTAATAATTTTTACTGTTATACAATATCAAACCACGTACAAACTGTGTGCCGCATAAACTGTCGATCTTGAAACACAGCTCTAACACTGTCTCTTATACACATCT
>NW_012039271.1:0-351 GCF_000956235.1 Wasmannia auropunctata
TAATCGCGAGGCCCCTCCGGGGGAGGGGGAGGCGACCGACGGCACCACGTTAGAGAGAGCGTCGAGTAGTTTACGGACCCCACAAGAAGGGGGGAAGACGGGGGGATTAATAGAATTGTCGGAGGGTGAGAGGGCGCGATTAGAGAGATTTTTGGCAACCGAAATAACGGGCGATCCGGAAAGACCGGGAACGACAAGTTTGACGGAACACCGTATTGATGTCGGGGGGCACGCGCCCATTAAGCAGAGGTATTATCCAGTTTCGCCAAAGGTACAGGAGGCGATCTACAAGGAAGTAGATAAAATGTTAGACGCAGGGATAATCGAACCATCGAACAGCGAATGGTCGAC
>NW_012039272.1:0-319 GCF_000956235.1 Wasmannia auropunctata
GTCCACATACATTCATACACATTCTCGCAATTCGTGGAATAACAAACTGCGGTATATTAACAATCGGGGGTTCGGCGCCTGACTTCCAGGGCTGTCTGTCGCCACGTCGCATCGTCGTGACGTGGAAGAATTAGCTACGCATTTTATTGGTCCGTCGCGCTACCTGCGACTTGTTTGTCAAAGATCACCGATCGATAAAGATCTTCGGGTTTTTCCGGAAGCGATCCGAAGGGAATCGGAAGCGGTCGTCGTCGCAGGGAGTCGGATGTCGAGCCTCATTCGAGTTCGGTCCGCAGATCCATAAACACGTTCTACCAAG
>NW_012039273.1:0-890 GCF_000956235.1 Wasmannia auropunctata
GTTCTATTTCCCTCATCGCGTAATCACACGCGTTTAAAAATTCGTGTACTTGTTTTCGCGACGATCCGTCTGTTTTTGGAATTGATCCGCGTGCTTCTTTCAACTTCATATATTCGTCTCCTCCCCTCTCGGGAAACCCGCGCTGATTTCGTACATCCTCGCTAGTACGCCCGTACGTCAAGTCGAGTGTGTCATTATCCGGCGGGTGTCGCGTTTCGTTGCGGTACTCATTTCGTGCGCCTTCTATCTGGCCGACACGATAGTTTAACGCTTGTATTGTTGCTAGTAAATCACCTAACAGCTCGTCGCGGCTAGTCCCTGGCTGTTCTGTTGCACTTGGCGGGGCTATCATCTCCCGAAGCTGAAATTCTCAACGTCGATATCGTTGGCTGTCTCTCGGTTTCTTGTTCGACCGGTGTTTTCGGTGGCCGACGCGACATGTCTAATTGTGACGCCTCTCTTGAAGCAGTGTAAAACTCTTTTGGATCAAATCTACTATCGTACGAGGTCAAGGAGAACTCCCGCCGGTGCGTGAGCCTGCTCACCCCACTGCCTGATTATACGGAGGGTGCGTACTGTGGGTGTAATCTGTTCGTGTCCGGTCCGTTCGTCTGTATTAAACTTGCATCTATGTCATTGAATGGGAATTCGCGGATTATCACGAGATTCGGATGGAGCTCGGGTTCGCTTTCCGACGAGCTCGAGTCGGAGTAATAAGTTTCTAAATTCCTGCGCACGCTTTCCCTAATGTCCTGTACCGCTTCTTCTATTATTCTCACGGGGCTTACCGAGGTCGGTGTAAACACACGACGTGCTGATTCGCTATGTAACCAGGACGTATTTCGGTCGTGACGCTCCCTATTTGAACCTTCCGACATTTACTATTCTAG
>NW_012039274.1:0-647 GCF_000956235.1 Wasmannia auropunctata
ATTATTTACTGAATACACAATTAATGCAGAAATTCACAATAATCCAACTACTAGTGAAATTGATGAAATAGAATCTATAAATTTACAAGATATATTACTTTCTGAAAATAATTCTCAAAACAACACAATAGACACATCACAAATAACTGAAACAACATTATCAGAAGGAAACAGAGATCACAATAATTCTAATTTACAAATAATTATACCATCAAATCTTTTACAGATACTTGACAATTTATCTAGGGACAATGAAACTGTAGAATGTAATCAAACTCAATCTCAAAATGAATTGCATGGAGAAGAAGAAAATATAAATAATAATATAACTACTCTTGAAGAGAATGACAATGAAGACGACGATGATGAAGATGATAAAGATAAGGAAGAAAATTTTGAAGATGATGAGGAAGACAACGAGAGTGAAGATGAAAAAGAAATTGATATTTATAATGAAATTAATTTTGATTAAATTAATGATCAAACTTAAAAACAAATAGAGACGCGTGCACAAAAACAGCATCATAAATAGTCGAGACCAAATTTTTATGCGAAAAGAAAATTATTTATATTTTTTATCCGCGGACGGGAAACCTTGTGACCAAGGAGCCCAAATATTGCAAAAAGAAAATTTATTACCTAGAATT
>NW_012039275.1:0-480 GCF_000956235.1 Wasmannia auropunctata
GACTACGTAGACATTCACTTCCTCGATGACGAATACATAGACATTCACTTTTTTGACGATAAAGATCTAGATAACACCTAGACACTTAGTTCCTCGACAGCGAACACATAAATATTCATTTCTTCGACGACGACCACGTAGACATTCATTTCTTTGATGACAAAGGTTTAGATGACACGTAGACATTTAATTCCTCGATGGCAACCACATAGACATGCACTTCCTTGACGACGAAGACCTAGATAACACCTAGACTCTTAGTTCCTCGATGGCAAACACGTAAACCCTCACTCACTCGACGGCGATCACGTAGATATTCACTTTTTCGATGGCGAAGACCTAGATGATACATAGACAAGAAATTCCTCGACGTCGACCACGTAGACATTCACTTCTTCGACGGCAAAGATCTAGACGATACCTAGACACTTAATTCTCGACGATGGACCCGTAGACACTTACTTCCTCAATGACGATCAC
>NW_012039276.1:0-407 GCF_000956235.1 Wasmannia auropunctata
TCAGACGTGTGCTCTTCCGATCTTGGGAGAAACAAGAAAGTGATGAGAGAGACAAGAAAGCCGTGAAAGAAGCGAGAGTACCGAAAAAGAGATGAGAGAATTGTTAAAGAGTCGAGAGAATCATAAGAGAGATGCGAAAACCGTAAAAGAGACAAGAAAGTCGGGAGAGAGGTTTTGGTTCTGAGAAAGAGACGAGAGAATTGTTAGAAAAACGAGAGAGCAAAGAAACAGACGAGAAAGGCGAAAAAGCCATGAGAAAGTTGTGAAAAAGACAAGAAAGTCGCGAGAAAAGCGAGACGACACCTAGATACTTAATTTCTCGACGGCGACTACGTAGACATTCACTTCCTCGATGACGAATACATAGACATTCACTTTTTTGACGATAAAGATCTAGATAACACCTA
>NW_012039277.1:0-384 GCF_000956235.1 Wasmannia auropunctata
CTGTTATAATGTCATTATTAAGTAATATTTATCTATTTGCTCTTTTACTACTAGCTCTAAAACTTTTTCATAAATAGGTAATATATTGATTGGTCTATACTCGCTTGCTTTTTTGGTTTTTCTATTTTGGGGATCGGTACTATCATAGATGTTTTCCATCCCTTCGGACATATACCCTTTAATAATGAATCATTTATTACCCTTAATAGTTCATTCTTTATCACATGAAAGCTTATTTTTAATATGTCACTAGATATTCCCTCATCTGTTCCCTTCTTCTGCGGCAAGGCCATTACAATTCGTTCTAATTTTTGTGCATCTATCAACTCAAAATTTTCAATTATGCCTCTACTTTCAATAACATAAATAGTTTTAGTACGTCTA
>NW_012039278.1:0-412 GCF_000956235.1 Wasmannia auropunctata
TTTTTTAATTTATTTACACCCATCCATTTTTCTACTATAGGTAACATCGTATTCAATTTCATTTCTATTTCCGTACCGCTTTCACCTTTTACATATATTAACGTATCATCCGCAAACATTTTTATATTGCACTCTGCAGGACAAAATTGTACTAAATCATTTATATAAATTATAAATAGCAAAGGCCCTAGGACCGATCCTTGAGGAACTCCATACTTCGTTTCGATATATTTTGACAATTGATTATTAAATCTAACTTGTTGCGTTCTATTGCTTAAATATGATCTAAACCATTCTAGTACCATTCCTCTTATTCCGTACTGATCTAATTTATCCAGTAATCTATTCCTATCTATCGTTTCAAATGCCCGTTTTAAGTCTAGGAATATAACTCCTACCATTTTTCCCTCAC
>NW_012039279.1:0-612 GCF_000956235.1 Wasmannia auropunctata
TAGCAGTTTATGAACACGCTTAAAAAAAATCTGTAATACTGTAATATCTGTAATATTACAACAAATGTAATATTATCACTATTAGTTTATTAAATGCAATATATATAATTTCATCGTACATTAAATTAAGCCAATATAGATTTCGTTATATTATTTAAAATTTCCCAAAATATTTATATTTAAAAGTCAAAATTCCGGGGGTCGATTATATATCTTGAAACGAAGTGAAAATTACAAAAATGAGCAAATTTATTAGATATTGGCCAATGTAATTAAAAATGTTCTAGTAAACTTGCTCATTTTTGTAATTTTCACTTTATTCCACAATTAAGGGCCAGAATGAAAAAGTGCAATCCATACAAACAGATCTAAATGGCATACGATGCGATTTTTCAGGCTAGTAAATTATTAGAATTCAGGACTGCGCTCGTCGCTCGAAAATAATACCCGACGCTCTCCATGTACCATTTTATCCTTGTTGTTCACGGAATATTAAACAAGGATAAAATAATATATGAAGACACTCGAATAATATTTCCGAACACACCTCAGCATACAAACTTTTTTAGTAACATAATAGACCGTATAAATGCAATGGTCGCGTTCAACAGA
>NW_012039280.1:0-700 GCF_000956235.1 Wasmannia auropunctata
AAAATTTGTCGAGAGAAACCTTGTTAATTATTAAAGTTATAACTGTTAAATTAAGAATTGTTAATTATTAAAGTTAATTATTAAATTATTAACTCCGTTAATGAGAATGGAAATTTTAAAATATAGATATAACGTTTACTAACCAAATAACATTCCACACATGGCGGTTTCGGCAATAATTCTTTCTGCTTGAGCTTCGCTATGATCAGATACGGCTGCACCACTAATTCTGCAGGATCGAGTGATATCACTGGTATTTCGGTCGATTTTATCTCAGCAATTGGAATTTTTAATTCTATCTGGACCATTTCTGGCTTTTTCTCTTCTACTGGCACTTCCTTTTTGTCTTTTACTATCACTTCCTTGGGCGGCGCGACTTCCGCCAGTATTTCCGTTTTCTTTACTTCTTTTTCTTCCATCTTTTCAGGTAATTCAACAGACGGTGTAACTTCTTCCGGCAGTGTAACTTCTTTTATTTCTTTGTCTTTCTCCTTTTTAATTTCTACTTCGGGCACTGATTCTTCTGCCGCTTCGATCTCCTCCTCCTCCTTCTCCATTTCTCTTTTTATTGTTAATGGTGGTATGGGCTGAATTATTTCAATCTTTTCTTCTGTTACTGCATCCGTAAGTGGTATTGATTCTACTGCTTCAATTTTTTCTTCTCTTACTGTATCTAAAATCGGTGGCAACTCTATGGCTT
>NW_012039281.1:0-426 GCF_000956235.1 Wasmannia auropunctata
TCCTTTTGATTTTAAAAAGATCTCACTTGCTTGAGTTTTTTCGAATTCGCGTAATCTGTTCAAAATGAAGTAAAAAAGAATTCTTGATAGTTAAAAAGAATTTTTGATAGTTAAAAAAGTATTCCATAAGTATATTTTTAACTTCTTTTTGACTTTGAGTCGAAAATAAAAAATGTTTCTAGAAACGACATAGAAACATTGGATGCAGCACGCTAGCGATCGAATAAAAAATCGGAAAACAACTTAATTTCATAAGACTTTTGATAAATTCTCTATATCTATTTTTCTTTGTTTCGTCATATCAATTTTATTATATTAGTTGCGTTTCTCATATGGATCTTATATATGTATCACAAAAATTATATGTTATATAAAATTATATATACTGTTTGTATGTGTATACGATACAATACAAACAGATATAAA
>NW_012039282.1:0-402 GCF_000956235.1 Wasmannia auropunctata
TATTACCCAAATAGCACCACTGATCCTTTTGATTTCAAAAAGAATTCACTTGCTTGAGTTCTTTTCGAATTCGCGTAATCTGTTCAAACTGAAGTAAAAAGAATTCTTGATAGTTAAAAAGAATTTTTGATAGTTAAAAAAGTATTCCATAAGTATATTTTTAACTTCTTTTTGACTTTGAGTCGAAAATAAAAAATGTTTCTAGAAACGACATAGAAACATTGGATGCAGCACGCTAGCGATCGAATAAAAAATCGGAAAACAACTTAATTTCATAAGACTTTTGATAAATTCTCGATATCTATTTTTCTTTGTTTCGTCATATCAATTTTATTATATTAGTTGCGTTTCTCATATGGATCTATATATGTATCACAAAAATTATATGTTATATAAAAATTA
>NW_012039283.1:0-409 GCF_000956235.1 Wasmannia auropunctata
TTACTTAATAGTTATTAAAATTTTGTTGACACATTATTACCCAAATAGCACCACTGATCCTTTTGATTTCAAAAAGAATTCACTTGCTTGAGTTCTTTTCGAATTCGCGTAATCTGTTCAAAATGAAGTAAAAAAGAATTCTTGATAGTTAAAAAGAATTTTTGATAGTTAAAAAAGTATTCCATAAGTATATTTTTTAACTTCTTTTTGACTTTGAGTCGAAAATAACAAATGTTTCTAGAAACGACATAGAAACATTGGATGCAGCACGCTAGCGATCGAATAAAAAATCGGAAAACAACTTAATTTCATAAGACTTTTGATAAATTCTCGATATCTATTTTTCTTTGTTTCGTCATATCAATTTTATTATATTAGTTGCGTTTCTTATATGGATCTATATATGTAT
>NW_012039284.1:0-1007 GCF_000956235.1 Wasmannia auropunctata
GTGTGTGTGTGTGTGTGTGTGTGTGTGTGTGTGTGTGTGTGTGTGTGTGTGTGTGAAAAACAGAGAGAGAGAGAATGTAAACGCATGTTTATGCGCGCGTGTAGTCAGCTGATCGTCGCGACGGTCCCGCGTACCGCCTACCGGCGGACAGTAAATTGCGCCGCCCCTGCCTACCATCCGTACGCGGCCCGTAATTTGCTAACTATTTCTCGTTATAATTTGAAAACTAAGCTTCGGACAAAATTTTTGTAAAGGAAAAATCGTCTTAGAATTGAGTCAAGAATACGTCTTTTTAGGGACACCGGGGTTATTCTGAATCACCCTGTATATATGTTTCTTTTCTTTGTAAAATTATTGTTTAATACAAGAAAAATAATAATAAGAAAAAAATATAAAAAATAATTAAAAAGATAATTTTTGCATCGTTTTTTTACAATCAAGCTTGAAGAAATAAAAAAAATTACCATATATAATTATATACATATGATTGAAATTTGAAAATATACATATATATAATTATATATGAAAAACTTTTTCTTATTCTTTAAAACTTTTTGTAAAAAAATAATGCAAAATTCTCCTTTTAATTAATTTTTATGTTTTCTTATTATTATTTTCTTGTATCAAACAATAATTTTACAAAGGAAAGAAACATATATGAACATATAGTGCATATAATTACATATTCTTATATGTTTATATATATTTATATATTCCCATATAAAGTTTTTTACGGATAATAAAATATATAATAGTGGTTTAACATAAAAAGCGAAGAAAAAATGTTGATAAATAAGACAATTTTGAAAAGAAAATATTAAATAAACTTTTTATCGGATATGTAGTGTAGTTATTATACAATTTAGAAATGAAGTTGGCTTATTACAACACGATGCTCGTAGATTAATTTAACATTGATGATTCTCTTTGTTGAATTAATTAACAATTTTTACTAATAGAAAAGGAACTCTTTAATAAATATACATGAAATTTGGAATATAATTTAC
>NW_012039285.1:0-529 GCF_000956235.1 Wasmannia auropunctata
TTTCGATAGTTTACTCGTCATGGTTGTACCTACGTTTGTAGATCTGCAAGGATTCATCGTTGGAAAGAGATTTATCGTAAAAGAAGTGGCTGTCCTGAGAAGAGGTACAGTTCTTTCGCATTACATTTTTGCGAGTCCTATGCCATGGAATTCTTTAACAAAATTCGACAAGTTTGGCGCTTCATGGTTGATTGCTTATCACCATGGATTGAGATGGGAAGACGGGATGATTCCGTACAGCATGGCGAAATACCTGATTGCAACAGCTGTGTTTGGTGAAGAGGATAATACCGACGAGGCTATCGTGTACGTTAAAGGATATCAAAAACGAGAATGACTCGGTGATATGCTCGATGCGAGAGTAGTCATTGAAACTCTGGATACTGATTACGAAGATGTAGTTTCTTTGAATAATCTAAGTGTTATTAATACTATGCGTTGCGGAAAACATGTTAAGAATTGCGCATTACAAAATGTATTTAAAATATATAACTGGTGGTCACACCATTAAATAAACAATAAAATGTAC
>NW_012039286.1:0-399 GCF_000956235.1 Wasmannia auropunctata
AGTGTTTACATGATCATTATAGACATGTTTCAGATTCGTGCCATCCTGTCTGAATAAAATTAAAAAATTTGCGTTATCTCGTATCAGATGTTTCGGTGTCTTAGCATAGATTTGACAAAGATAAAAACAATCAATGTTTGAGTGTCGACCCATAGCGAAATACTCCCTGATTACGTCCTGTTTGTCACACGCAACGTCATCAAATATAAATATCGAATCAGGTAATGCCTCACTCGGTGAGATGACATCACGATTGTCGGAAAATGCATGATAACCAATCTCATTTATGGAATCTAGTAACTCTTCGAGATAATTCTTCGAGATAAATCTTCGATATTTCGGCTGTTGTAATGACTTCGAATACACGTAAATGTTTTCGAAACGTAGGCCATGTGGACT
>NW_012039287.1:0-581 GCF_000956235.1 Wasmannia auropunctata
TAACATTTTGCCCGATATAATTGGCAATAAAACAGTATAAAATACATCCTGTTATGGATCCAATGGGAAATAAAAATTCATCGATGTTATCACAAGAAGTACTAATCTGAAAAATCTAATGTACGAGATATTTTACCGATATACTGACAATAAGTTATATGCATTTATATTGTTGCAATCTGCTTTATTTTACTAGATATGTCAAGTTCAACAATGCTAAAGTGTATCCTAAGTTGTTTAATTATTTGAACAATTAAAATGAGTAATATTTAGAAAATAAAATATATACGCGTTTTTAATCTAAAGAATTAGAAACATTACATTCTCTCTTAGCACAGAATTATGAAATATTTAAATTTATTTCTCACAAGAGAACACATGGAAATGTTCTCTTCCGATTGTAATGAGCTGTAGATATGTTAAAAGACAGACAAAAATAAGACATTAACAATTTTTTATACGTGCTGAGTCGTACGTGGAGGTGGAGGATATCCAGTCTTGAAAAAAATTCATTTTTCTCTTTCTGAGTAAATATCATATAAACCGTCAATGATATGAAAAAGTGTTTTAAACAAAAGTTT